>NW_017731381.1:6518230-6522541 GCF_001890085.2 Hipposideros armiger
GTAGGGAGAGGGGGTGGGGGTGGGGAGGGTAATCCCAGGAGGAGAAAGAAGACGTGCAGAGGTAGAGCCAGCAAAGCCAGGGAACTTGATCTGGACAATGAGCCAAGAAGATGTGAGAATCCAGAGCCATTTGTATCCATTAGGGCCCTTTGGCTGCAAGCAACAGACGCCTAACTTAACACAGAGATTTAGAGGACAGCTGTATGGGTGTTCTCAGGCACAGGGAGGGCTGGGGACCAGGCGTGGAAAGGACGCTCCCAGGGCCACACCAGGAGGTCTTGGCAGCAGGAACTGTGTGTGTCCAAATCCGCAGGCTCCCAGATTTGGGATCTGTCTACTGTAACAGAGTTTCCCAAACTTTAGGCCTCTCCAGCTACCTTCATGATTGGTATCACTTGCATTATACCATCTCCTCTATGATTAATTTTTTTCTTTGAATCTTATTCACTCAAACTTTTCATTCATCAGTGTAGCTTCCTTTTGGTCTAACACACATCAAATACTCTTATGCTATTAAAATAAGCAACCCTCGTCTGAGAAGGATTTAAATCATCTTTGGAGGCACACGTAGTGCGTTTGGGGGAAACCCATAAGTAGGGTGCTTTCCTCTCAGGAGGATGATGCAGACTGAATATTTGTTCTGTTGAACAACACGTGTTCTTTGCTTGTTTGAAGGAAAGCAAATAACCCGAGTCCAGAATAGCGGGAACAGGTGAGTGAGGGGGGATGGGAGGATGAGGTCAGAGGGAGTTGGGAGCCAAAGTGGGGGGAGTGATGTGAGGTTCTGGTGAGATCCCTCCTGCAGCAGTGGGAGGAGAGATATAGGGTGCAAAGGCACAGGCAGGGAGACCCTGGAGGCTGGGGAAGTCATGCAGAGTTGATTGCAGTCTGGACCAGGTAGTGTGGTCTTAGAGGTGGAGAAAGTGGGTTGGGCATATTTTCAAGGCTGAAATTTTTACCTTGTCCTGCATGGCAGTCACTAATGCAGTTCTCAGAGCCCTGACCGATGGGAGCGCTCCTGCTGGAGTTGGTGTTGTNGGACCATTAAACCAAAAAATGATGTAATGTCAGATCATACCGAAGCAGCATAAAATAGTGTGTTGATGGGATCGTGAGGGACTAGGGGCTGGTTCTCATGAGGGACGGCGCTCTGAAAAGAGATATTTGAGTTGAGACCTGAATGAAGAGAAGGGAATATACCAAGCCAAGACTAGTGGAAGAGAGTGAATGAATAAACAAGAATGTGGTCTGTCCATACAGTGAAGTATTATTCAGTCTTAAAAAGGAAGGAAAGTCTGATACGTGCTACAACATAAATGAACCTTGAGGACGTGATGCGCAGGGAAATAAGCCAGTCACAAAAGAGCACATACTGTATGATTCCACTTATGTGAGGTACCCAGAGCAGTCAAACTCATAGAGACAGAAAGTACAAGGGTGGTTGCCAGGGGCTGTAGGAAGGGAGGATGGATGGGGAGTTGTTCTTTAACGGGTACTGGGTTTTGGTTTAGCAAGATGAAAGGAGTTCTATAGGGGGATGGTGACAGAGTCAGCATGATGGTGTGAATACGAGTGTACTAATGCCACTGAATTGTACACTTACAAATGGTTAAGATGGTAAGTTAAAGTTATGTTTGTTTTATGGCAATTTAAACAAAAAAATATTGGAAGAGGGTTCCAGGCTTAGGGAACGGCAAGTGCAAAGGCCCCGTGGTAGGGATGAGCTGGCATATTTGAGACTAAGAAAGGGGTCCAGGGCTTCAGGAGCAAAGTGAGTCAGTTGGGGGGAGTGGAAAGAGATGCTACTGGAAAGACAGATAGGGGCCAGAGCAGGCCAGGCCTTGTAAGTTTGGATTTTATTTTACAGCTATGAAATCTGAGCTTCAGCAAAACGAGTCCCAATAACTTGCCTAAAGTCAAAGAGTAAGTGGCTGTTGCAGGGAGTCCTAGTGGTCCTCCGAGAGCTTAGCTGTCCCCTCTTCCTCCTTAGTAACAGAACTACTGATTATCAGCTGTGCCCATCGACACCCAGAGTGATGACTACATTTCCCAGCTTCCCTTGCCACGAGGCATGGCCATGTGACCTGGTCCTAGACAGTGGGAAGCATCATGGGCAACTTTAGGGATGCGCCTTTAAAAGGAGGGGGCATTCCCTTCTTTGTCTTCTGTGCCCTCCTGCTGTCTGACATGGCTTTGAGCAGCCATCTTGGACCCACAAAGGTGACATGACACATGGGAAGGGGCAGCTGACTTTCGAGTGGGGAGTCAGGAGGCCTTTTGAAGAGGTGCCACTTGATCTGCCTTATGTGATGAGAAGGAGGTCAGTTCTGGTGGAGAAACGCAAGGCGGGATAACCTTGGTGGGGGTAAGACACTAGTAAGGCCCGAGCAGCGGGGGAGTAAGCGCAGAGACTGACTCTGAGAAGAGGCAGGGACTGATCCGTCAATCCCCACGAGAGGGGCGCCGGGGGGTTTACACAGGGAGGTGCTGCTGTGATCTGCTTCAGGGGTTGAAAGCGCCCCTCTCACTGGGCCCACGTTGGGGAGGGGTTGCTCCTGAGCAGGAGGGGCGGCAGGGAGGCCAGGCCGAGGCTGGGCATCAGCTGATGTTGGGAAGGTGAACTGAGAAGGCACATGCCCTGCTACCTGTGTCTTTCTTAGGTGACATTTCTCAGCATTCTAACATCTGGCTTCCAGAAAGGCAGAATGGAACTACGTCACCCAGGTGTTTCCTCTTTTCCAGGCTCCATCCTTCCCTCTGTGACCTTGTACTCTCTGCTCCAGACTCTGACCCATTGCTCCTGCTAAGAACGGACAACACCTGATTTCCCAAGAGCCTGTGCGGCAGGGCTGGAGAGCCGGCAGGTGGGGTCTGGGTGAGAAGGAGCAGGCTCTGTATCTTTACAACCCGAGATGGACTGTGGGCAGGTTCACGTTACACGGTGGGATCCACCTGTGGCAGGAAAACGGGGCATTTTGAGCCATAATTCCTGGACTGAGAGGTTTCTCCTCTCTCATAAAACCAGAGATTACAGTAAAGATGGCCCTTCCCAGGGGCCAGGCAGTAAGTAGCTGCCCGTGAGCCGGACAGTCTGTGTCATGGAGACGGATCTGTTCCAGCTGGGCTGGAACAGCCTCCTGAGGCTCGTCCCCGACCCCTCACCGGAAATGTGTGCCAGTGACCCGAGGAGCTGGGCAGCGATTCAACCCGCAGGTAATAGAGGTGGAAACACAATTTCGAGGGAGCAGCTGATCAAATATTCACACCAGGTGAACGCTGCAAAGTGGTGCTTTTTGCCGAGCAGAGTCCTGCCCTTTGGACATTCAGGCAGCTGGTGCGGTGCCTACACGCATGTCTACACAGCATGACAAACCCTGCTGACCACACGGAGCCCAGCAGCGCCTCCCAAGATTGGGCTGCAGGAGAGCTGAGTCCTCCTGGAAGCTCCNACCATGGCTGAGGCAAAGCAAAATCACCATGCGATACCACCATACACCCAATGGTATTGCTAAAATGAGAGGTTGACAAGACCAAGCATTGACAAATATTTGGAGCACGTGAAAGACTCCTGCATTACTGGTGGTGATTCAGATGGAACTGCCTCTTTGGAAAAAGAGCTCCACCGTTTTTATAAAGCTAAACACACGCTTATCGTTTGACCTAATGATCTGACTCCTTAGTATTTATCCCAAAGAAATGAAGAAAACATATGTCCACAGACTGACTGGTACTCCGTGTTCATAGCAGCTGTAGTCATAAGAGTCCCACATTGAGACAACACGCATGCCCTTCAACAGGTGCTGAGTGAAGAACCAGGTGCAAAAACTATGCACTGTATGATTCCATTTTCATGACATTTTATAAAATTCAAAACTAAAGTGACAGAGAATAATGGTTGCCAGGGCCTGGTAGAGGGGAGGATAGTGTAGTTATGGTGGGACACTGAGCAGGTGACCACCCTGGGACACTGGGCTCAGTCCTGCTGGCTCCTGTGGGGGACGGTGTAGAACAGGCCTCAGAGGGGATGTACTGGGGGGAGCAGCTGGGGTGCGTCCTTCCAGCTCCTGTCTGGCCTTCGCTGAGGCTGCTTCCCAGAAAGTCAGCTCCCAGCCCCCACGCCCCAGATCCCCCCTCCTCTAGAGTTCCTGCAGCTGAGGCCTCAGAGGGAGAGCCCCAGGGGCAGTAAGAAGCCACCACGGGGCAAAATGGTGAGGAACGAAGGGACAGAGGCACTGGCTGTGTGCTGCACCGACTGTCCTAGACTGTCGCTGGTGGTTGCTTGCTGGTGGTTGTCTGTCTCCCTCTGTAGGT
>NW_017731381.1:6523343-6525228 GCF_001890085.2 Hipposideros armiger
AGCACATAGTGAGCACTCATTAAATATTAATATCTGTGTAAAGACTGAATAGACATCATGGTAGAATAAACCAAAGGAGCTGTTAGTGGGCAGTGCTGAGGAGCAGAAGTGGTCTCAGCGCAGTGGTTTTGGGGCTTATGATCTTCTAGTGCAGTGGGTGAAAGGAGAGAGCTAGGGTAGGACTGGAAGCCAGTGGGAGGGGTCCCCAAATTTGATAACAAGGGTTTCCCCCCAAAAGTGAGGGTTGTGCATGAGATGTGACTGCAGTGGCATGTTGGTAAACTGATGCTTTAGGGAAAAAAAGGCCCTGACATGTAGCAATTGCTGACTTCCATGGCATAAATTCTCATACCTGATTCCAAGCTACCAGTTAGGAAAATTTCTGAACGTTTCCCAATCGGCTGTCAGAGCTGTTTGTCCTCTGCACACCACTGGGTGTGAGTGACTAGGTGGGACTCCACTAGGGGGGTCTCAGCAGATGGGGGGGGCGCCATAGGGCTGTGCGTGAGCCTGTACATCTCACCACACACGAGGGAGCGTTGCCTGGATTGCAGCCTCTCCTCATTCCCCACCACAGCCCGTTAGCGTGGGTAAGAACCTGGGTAGGCGGGCGGACCTCTGCTTTAGGGCGTTGGTCACACCTCGGGAGAAAATGAGAGCAGATGGTCAGGAAATGTTCAGCGGGGAGCTCTGGCGTGGGCAGCAGGGGCCTGAGAGTCAGTCAGCAGTGGCGTCTCATTCTGGGGACCGAGCCCAATGCAGGGCTTCCAGGGGAAGCCCCAGGATGTGTCGAGTCACAGGGGCCATGGAGGGACTGGCGAAGGGGTCAGGATGGAAGTACCTGCTTTGGGAGTGTCAGCTGGCAAACACCAGCTGGCTGGGAAGGTGAGATTCTGCCAGGGCCACAGGTTTGGGTGGGGAACCGGGAGACACAGGTGCGTCTCCATGCAAATAGCTTCAGCGCCCACAGTTTACATCCCTGTAAGGTGTTAAAATTATTAATGTTCCTCAAGGGGATAAACCCAAGCCTCTCTGCTTCATCTGTGCTTATTGTGGGACGAATTAACTATTTCATTAAATCACAGAAGTAGTGTTTGGAGTAAGAAAAGTAAGGAATTAACTAAAAGTAGGTGAAGCAGTGAAATTCAGCCACAAGGACCTTTTTGAATAATTAAGGGGCCAGCACATGGCTGTATTTCAGGGAGACTCATCCCCAACTGTCGCTTTCTCTGCCTGGCACAGGAAGACTTTGTTTTCCAGCAGGAAGAGTCTCTTAATTAAATTTTATTTGTCAAGCTGGCGAGATGCATTTGTGTTTCCTCTGGCTTCCATTGCTATAAACTTCGCAGTGTTTTCTCTGAAAAATGCTCCTTTCTGCTCAAAAGAGCTGGATTATTGCTTTCCCCTCTTCCATTGTGAGGAAGAAATGCTGCAAGTTCTTTGTCAGGTAATCAATTATCCTCCTTAAAGGATCCCTGAAGTCATCAATTGAAAATTATAGCCTCTGAAAAATACTAAAATGCTCACTTTAACATATTGTCGCATGTCAGCTTCCCTCCCTGTCAGCATCAGAGAGCCTGTCAATTGCCTGTGTTAATGACCTCTGGCTCCAAATACCGTCACTTCTTGTCACTTCTGGGGTTTAGTTGTTGACACCGTGTCTCTTTTACCTTTTCGGAAGCCCTGTAATGATGCTCTGGTTAGTAATGCAGCCTTCCCTTTCTTCCAACACGTTCTAATTGCTCTAATTAATGTCCCTGGGCAATACTCCCACCAGGCATGATGTCTGCACCTCTGTGTGGAGGAGGAAGTTCTCAAGTTCAAGGTCCCTGGTGGGTAAACAACACAATTTCAAGTTCATAGACATCCTCTGCAATCAACTTCA
>NW_017731381.1:6527583-6529675 GCF_001890085.2 Hipposideros armiger
GTTCCTCTGCTTCCTGCCTGGTCCTCCCCGTCTTATCCGCTCTGTGAGGCTCGAGATCCTGTAAAGAAAGGCTGCTGTGCTCACACCATTAGGTGGGTCTGTACTGCCCACAGCCAAGAACCTCAGCTGAACTGCGGCCCATCTGGCCTTTCAGGGGCGGACACCCCTTGATGTCCCACCCTCCTTCCAGAGGTATGATAACCCCTTGGTGCTATCTCTTAGCAGAATCCCTCCTTTGAAACTCTGCGATTTTGTGTCAGGAATAAAAACAAGGGGTCTCGGTGAGGTAACTTCTAGTTGTTCAGGGCAGACACCTAGTCAGACCGACTGGACCTAAAGAGGAAATGCTTTGCCAGGATACAGGACATCTGCAGGGAGTGGGAGATGGGGCCCAGGCTTAGGAGTTCAGCATCAAGACCTGGAGGCCACTGGGATACCAGGTGGCCACTCGGTCCCATTTTTTGGAGCTTCTTGTTCTCTCTGGCCATTTATTTACTTCATTCCTCTCTTTATTCTGCCTCTCTGAGGACATGGCTGAAAATGGTGGCCCCATTGTATGTCCTCTTAGTCCAGTGACCTTAAAGAGATTCTCATTGGTCCTGATCAGATAAGGTGCCCTGTGCTTATCCAATCAGCTCCAGACGGGATTTGGGGTCAAACATGGCTGCTGGAGGCCACGCCTTTGAGTGCATGGAGGCATGTGCCTCAAAGTTGTCTACCTCAGAGCCCTAAGGATTGTGCCAGTCTTGGGGACGACGTGTGGGTCATCGACAAACTTTCTTCGCTGAGTGGCTGAATGGATTAACCAGCTCCCCTATCGGGAGAATCTACAAATTACTTTTTAATAAATGGCCTCTTTGGAAAGTGCTCCAGGGAGAAAGACGGTCTCTGGTTCTTAAAGCAAAAGTCTATTTCCCTCTGAGATAAGGACTGATTTGTAACACTCATCAAAAACCATTAATTTTACTTTTGTGGGATAAATGCCAAAAGAATTTCTCTTTCATAAAACTATCAAATTATAGGTCATTTTGAGCAAGAGTTTTCATAAGCCGCGTGTCTGGCTAACCCTCAATAATGTGAGGAGTTTCAAAAATAATTTGATTCCCTCCCCCACATCTGCCCTCCCCAGGGAATTGTACAGCATGTGAAAATGTGATGGGGATGCGTTCAGAGCTTAAGGCTCCAAGTTTATACAGAAATAACACACACAAGCGTGGCTTTTCCGAATCACTTATCTTTCGTTTTTCTGCTCTTCTTCTTCATCAGGACTCCTTTTTGTTTCATTTCGATGTATTGAGCTATAATTTGCAGAAGATAAAATTTGCCCCTTTAAAATATNTATGTCTGTGTTCACTGTACTACTCTTTAAACTTTTCTGTAGCTTAGACATTTTTCAAAATAATAAGTTGGGGAAAATAAAAATAAAATAAAGTACATCAGACAGAGACCAGGACTTGTGGTCAGGGATAAGCTGCCCTTGGCCTGCCCTGTAAAAATAGCTCCTGTCACTGCTGCCTGTGTGTGACATGAGGAATGGTACCCCGTTTGCTTTTACCAACGAAAAGATAAATCTAGATAGATTTGAAGAGCAATTGTCTCTCTGTCATTCAGGAGAAGAATAACAAGGCAAAGAGGGAGGGAATGAAGGAGGGGAGGAACAAAAAGAAAGATGGAATGCGGAAAGGAAGGAAGGAAGGCAAGACAGAAGGATGGATGGAAGGCAGGAATTTCTTGATCAGTAGCCTGAGCCAGGCACTGCATTACATACTTTCTTCTACAGCATTCATCTGTTTATAACAACAGCCTTCAAAAGACAAGAAAATTGAGGCTTAAAAGAGTCAAAAGCCTGGCCCTTGGCCACAGAATAAAAACTGGTTATCGCAGATAATGATGTGCAGTAAAGAAATATGACTAAACCAATTAGTCATAAGGACAGAGGGCCAAAAGCTACTGAAGACAGAGATTTTTAAAATCCCGACCACAGTCTGTCAGTTTTTTAAAGCTTTGTAGCAGGAAGTGTTGTGTCCTTTGGGCTGAAGCATCGCTAGAGGCACCTGGACCTCTCAACTAGGCAGAACCTTGGCCCAGAGGT
>NW_017731660.1:0-5241 GCF_001890085.2 Hipposideros armiger
TGAGCTGTTGTTCAGCATCTTAGCTGTGGAGGGCAGTGTCACTGGCCCTCATATGTGGGATCCGAACCAGGGCCCTCTGGCATCCCAAACCAGTTCTTAATCATCGCGCCACTCGGCCGGCCCGTCTATGTTTTTCAAAGGTCATTTATTCATATAAAGAAAAAAGATCAATCAATGATATATTGCCCGTTTTGTTCGATAACCTTTTGTCATCTTTCAGTGAGCTTCATAATTCCTCATTCATAGAAGGACCTGTCTTTATCGATGAAAAACTGAACAAGGTTCTGATTTACAGCCTCATCTGAATTGAACGTTATACCACACAAAGAGTTTTGAAGACAGCAAAACAAGTGGAAGTCTGACGGCGCAAGGTCAGGCGAGTATGGTGGGTGTGACAACACATCCCATCCAAGCTCCAATCATTTTTTGATGGGTGATCAAACTTGTGTGTGTCTCGAGTTGTCGTGATGGAACACAACTCCTTTACGATTAACGAGCTCTGGACGTTTCTGGATGATGGATTCATTCAAACTGTCCAATTGGTGACAGTACACATTCGAACTGATTGTTTGGTTCCTTGGTAGGAGCTTGAAAAACACGACACCTTTAAAATCTCACCATACTGAGAGCATAACTTTCCTCTGATGAATATCTGCTTTTGATGTCGTTTGAGGCGAATCATCACGTCAGGACCAAGACCATTTGCACACCACATTATTGTAAACAATCCACTTCTCATGACCAGTTATCAGTCGCTTCAAAAAAGGATCATTTTCCTCACGTTTAATGAGCATAATGCAGATGTTTATACCCACCGTCAAATGAACTTCTTTGAGTTCATGAGGAACCCAAATACCGAGCTTGCTTATGTATCCCAGCTTCTTCAGGTGGCTGTGAATGCTTGAAAGATGGATGTTCAATGTTTCTGCAATCTTTTGTGTCGTGTAACATGGGTTTGACTCGATCAATGCCTTTATTTTATCGTCATCAACCTTGGTGGACCTCCCTGACCAAGGTGCGTCACTGAGATCAAAATCACCAGCACAGAATTTCATGAACCATCGTTGGCACTGACATTCTTGTAGAGCATTGTCACCGTAAACTTTATGCAGCTTTTTACAAGCTTGACACGCATTCTGCCCTTTATGGAAGTAAAACAGTAAAATATGGCAAAAATGCACAGTTTTGTCTTCCATCTTCAACTTGTTGTAAAATCTCCAAAACTCAACCAAATTGCTCAATTTTTTTTAGAATGAATCTAGACCTGTTAGCTGTCAAATGACATAGATGCAAATGACTCTAGTACTTCCAAAAATGAACTAGTGCCATCTGTTGCAAACATGCGTCATGACTGTTCTGATGACCCAGTATAATACTATGGGCAGGCTAAAAGCAGAAGGATGGAAAAATATAGAGAACTCAAAAATGCCTCTAACAGACAAAGTGAACTTTAGAGCAAGGGCAATTACCAGGAAAGAAGAGGTACACTGCACGATAAAAAGGACGATTCACCAAGAAGACATAACAGTCTTAAATGTGTGTACACCTGACATCAGAGCTTCCTTATGTGAAGTAAACATTGACATAACTGAAAGGAGAAACAGGCAAAGCCATAGTTATGCTTGGAAATGTTAACACGTCTCTCTCCGTAATCTACAGAACCGGCAGACAGAAAATTAGTAAGGACATAAAGGGACTAAATGACACTATCAGCAAGCTGGATCTAACTGACTTTTGTACAACACTTCACCCCAAAATAGTAAATCCTCATTCTCTTCAGTGCAAGATGGATTGACCCAAACAAATTCAAAGGACTGAAATCACGCACCCTCTGGCCTTTGATCACATGGAATAGAATTAGAAATCAGTTACAGATTACTGGAGAAATCCTGAAATACTTGAAAATGAAACAACAGGTTGTAAATAATCAAAGGCTTAAAAGGAAATTTCAAGGGAAATTAGAAGAGATTTTGAACTGAACACAAGAGGGAAACATACCCAACCCACGCGATGTGGGCAGAAGCACTGCTCAGAAGGACGTTGGTGGCAGCAGATGCTCGCCACAGACAAGAAGTCTCCAGTGGATGCTCGGCACCCTGAGGAGGGAGGCGAGGCTTGGCTTGAGATCTGAGGCGTGAGCAGGCCTTCAGGAGGCAAAAAGAAAGGGCAGAAGCAGGCTGAAGGAGCAGCACAGGTGATGTCTTGGTGGGAGGGGCTTGGGAAGTGGGAGGCTCATGTGGCTGAGTGGGAAGAGAGAGGGGGAGTGCAGACTGGGGTGAAACAGGAGATGGGGGAGCAGCATAAACCATGGTGTGAGGGGGCTTTTTCTTTACCCTAAAAATGAGGAATACTGGGGGAAGTGACACGATTTAGATTTATGTTTTGAGAAGATGTCTGGCTCCTCTCTGGAGATGGATTAGAGGGGACAGAAGGGGCATGAACAAACCACTGGGGACCATGGGACAGTGTGGGGTCAAAGGGCAGCAAGTGTCACCTTCAAGAAGAAGTGTGGGGCAACCCTGGCGCCACTGTCTGCTAAGTGTGGGATGCTGACCTTGGCCTGGACCTTGGTCTCGCTCTCACATCTCTCAGGATCAGTATGAGGAATAAATGAGTTAACACAGATAAGGCCCGTAGAACGATGCATGGGACATATTATGTGTGTGAGAGATGATGACAGATAGGGAAGTGGAGGTGGAGAGCGGAGAGGTAACAAGCAACACAGTTTGGTGATTGACTGGACATGGTGGGTGAGGGAGAGCGGGTGTGAGTGGTGGTGACATTCACTGAGATAGGGAACACCAAATGCAGCTCAGGCCTGAGGAGCTTGTGGGTTTAGCTCCGCTCCCACCAAGCATACTCCTAACTTATGGCACAAGGAGAGTGCCTTCCTTCCTTTCATCGGAACTGGGAGTCAGTAAATGAACTTGTCATTACCATGAACCTACCTCACGTCCACTGCACAAAACCACTGCCACAGATGAGCCAGTAGGTGTCGTCAGTGGCCCAGCATGCAAGAGTGGCCTTTTCCTAAAGTCTGGTTTGAGACTTTCTGCTATAGCTCTTCCTGGTTTTCATAGATGAGAAATAAAACAAAGATTGGAATTTTATCTTGAATAACATATCAAAATGATAGAAGTTATTTTACATAAAGATAATAGAAGTGTATTTATGAAACTAATTTATGTCAACTTTCCCAACTGAGAAATTACAGAACAAATATTCACACTATTTACTTAAGAGTGCTTCTTTAATAAATCTAAGCCTTGTTACAAATAATAAGCATTTTTATAAAACTAATTAATGAGACACTGTTTCCAGTAACAGCCGAGTAAGGTCACCGCAGAACAACTTGCCCAGTGGTGACAACTGTAAATTCTGGGTAACATACAAAAAGCAGCTCTCTGGAGACACTGAAAAGCACCCAGAAGCAGGCAGACGCTGGGAAGGGTCTGAAATCATTAGTCTGCCGCCGTTTTCTCTCTCTATTTACTCTTTTTTGTTCCTGTTTCTTTTTCCTGCTTTGGTGTGTGTTACGTGAACATTTTTTAGCTCTCCATTCTGAATTTTCCATGCTGTTGAGTGACCCTCTGTACAGCTCCCGTGGTTGCTCCTCTTGTCACTTGTACGTACATAACTCACCACAGTCTACCGGTGTCACCTTTCCAGTTTGAGTCACGTAGGGAAACCTTACTTCTCTTTAATTGTCCTTGCCACCTCTCCTTTATAATATAATCACCTTAATGTTTTCTATAATACATTGAGACCCACACCAGTGTTATAATTCTTGCTTCAACTATTAAGCATAATTTAGAAAACTCAAGAGAAAATGTGTTGTACTTGCCCTTATTTTTATCTTCCCATTGTTCTTCCTTCCTTCCTGATGTTCAGAGATGCCTTCTTTTCTCATGTCCTTCCTCTTTAGAGAAACTCTATTAACCATTCTTTTCGGGAAGGCCTGCTGGCTGCAGACTCTCTTAGTTTTCCTTCGTCTGAGAATGTTTGATTCTCCTCATTCCTGAAGGGTATTTTCACTAGATGCAGAATTCTGGGTTGGCAATTCTTTCCTTAGGCACTTCACAAACATCTTGCCACTTTCTTCTGGCCTCTGGTTGGTGATGAGAACACTGTCATTTGAATTGGCCCCCATCAGCTAATTGACTGGTGTTTCTCTCCTGCTGCTTTCCAGATGTTTGTGTTTAGTTTTCCGAGGTTCATATTCACATCTTAGCATGGATTCCTTGAGCTTGTCCTATCTGGGGTTTGTTCAGCTTCTTCAATCTGTAGGCTGGAGTCTTTTGCCAGATTTGAGGGGTTTTCAGCCATTATTTTCTCTCACGCTTTTCAGCTGCAAACTCTACCCTCGTCTGGAGCTCAGAATAAATAAGAAGCTGTCACACATTAGACATCAGGTGATAATCAGGAGTTTGTTCTCCAGGAGTCCAGGTTGAGAATATATATTATTTTAGGAAAAGTTTAAATAAACTCATATATGTTAGGTGTTGGAGATAATGAGGGCTTTCTTTATGAGTATGTTCAAAACCCCTGGCTGCCCATTAGCTACTCCTAGTTTCTTACCAGTGCTGACTTAGAGGGCAGAGAATTGAATTTGACCTAATATGACATGTTTGGGATAATTTCCAATTACTTTGAAGTGGAGTTTTAAAAGTGCTATACTAAAATATTTTTATTGAAAACAAAAATTTTGTTATCTGTTCCTTTGGAATATGTCAATTTTGGCCATAACTTTATAGAATTTGGACTCTTCTTTACATTTTTTGCTCCTTTTGTGTTTCACTGTTATATGTATATCGTAGGACTAAATTCTTACAGTAGCATTTGATGAGATTAAATTGCAGGAAGACTATAACTTAAGGGCCTAGACATCTTGGAGGAGACTGATCTGTGTATAACAGCTGTTAGCATTGTTTGTCCTAGGGGCAGGGTAATAGACTACACATTTCTTTTTTTTTTTTTTGTATTTTTTATTAAATTATTTTTTATTATAAAATACACATTTTTTAGAATTAGTTTCAGCTGTACAACACAGTGCAATAGATACACTTTTTACCCCTCGAAGTGACAAACCCCCTCCCCCAATCCACTGCCCCATTTCCCCCAATATCATACATATCTATTACAAATCCCTTGACTCCACTCCCACACTATACTCCACGTCCCATGACTATATATATAGTCATATATATATGAATATTGTATGTCAACTATAAGTGAATATAT
>NW_017731660.1:9666-16609 GCF_001890085.2 Hipposideros armiger
AGATTCTGGGTGACTCAGCACCAGCTGCTGGGGGGAAGGGCTCAGTGCGTCATGCACCGACCTCCCTCTAGACTTGAAGTAAACTTCCCACAATTAGTTGCTGTGTGCTCTGGAACTGTGCTTACCACCAAAAATCCTCACAGGTTGTTGCAGGCTGTCTGCTGCTGCAAAAAACCCTCTGTGGCCTGCAGAGGTAGGAGCTAGGGACCAGGGGCTAAGGGTGTCCCTGGCAACACAGCTCTAGGTGGGTGGGGCACGCCCACAAGGCACCACAGGGTGTGGTCAGTGGACCCCACCAAGTCAGAGCAGCATGCACTCCTGCATCAGCAGCCAACCCACACAAACTTGTCTGGAAAGCCCCGACTGAATCACGAAGGTGCACAGCTCGCGGCCCTTTACTCCCAGGAAAACTCCCTGTCTCATCCTGTTCCAATCAGCCTCTCGAAGATCAGGCCAAGCAGCCCGACAGCCAATTGCCACCCTGACAACTCTGCATGCGCAGTGCGGAAATCAGGGACCTAAGGCGAGTCGAGCACTTCCGGGTCTCAATAAGCAGTCTGTTGTAGTCGGAGCGCGTTTACCTGGCGTTTCCCTGGCTACGCAGCACAAACAGTATGGAGGGCGGGGATCCAAGGCCGCATGCGCACTCACGCACACACGCACGCACACACGCACTCCTGCGCCAATTCCAGCAGACCAACGCAGTCCCAGACCTGAGCCTCTATGGGAGGGCCCAGCCCTGAAAAGATGGTGGCCTCCTGTGCACTACTCGTGTGCAAGCTCCACACCAGGGGAACAATGGTTCCAAAAACCTCCAGCTCCTGCGCCAAAGGCACTCAGTTCAGTCCTTCCCGGAGGCTCCTGGGCCCCGCTCACACAGCCACTCCCTCCATCAGGAACCGGGTGAGTGCTCACCAGCGAGCGAGTTGGTTTGCCATCTCCACTGGTTCTCCAGCTGCCCTCAGCCTCACCGAGCCGAGCAAAGAGAGTCCTCACTATTTTCTACTTCCAGCTATCATAGAACTCCTCTTCCCGGCAACGTAACTCTGGGGTGGTGAGCGCGGTGTGGGGCCGGAGGGTCTTGCCCCCAACTGGAGAAGCCTCCCCACCGCTGAGGTGTCCCTCATGGGGTTTGCCCTCTCTCTTCTCCGCCCCTCCTACCGGACTTGATGTGGCCTCCTCTTTAAGTCCTTCGTTTAAAGGTTCTGTTCATCTAGGGTCCAGAGAACTTCTGAGGTTGAATATCTTATAAATTATTTGTAATTTTGTTGTGATCCTGGGAAGTAGTCGGCACAGCATCTGTCTATTCCGCCATCTTACCGGAAGTCTGGACTACACATTTCTTAAATGATCATTTGCATCTGAAATTTCACTTACTTTTCTTGTAAACCTATCTCAGATATTACATATTTCACTTAACATAGTTTTTTACTAGCACAAAGATCTGAGTCTGAATTCATTTTATTAGTTTCTTCACTGTTTTATAAATAAGTGCTATAACACTTGATTTTTGTTAATCATTTTAAAAGTTATGTATGATTTGATGTTAAAAAGGAATTACAGACTTGCATAGAGTAAGAAGTGGAGACCCCCCTCTCTGTCTGCTCCACACAGTGTAGCCGTTGTTGTGTTTGGTGTGTGAAGTGGCGATGTTTCAGGGAGCTTTGTGTGTGACATCAAATGGGGACCTCATTTCAGGTTCTGAGTAACATTCATACAGTCAGAGTCACATGGTAACACAGAAAGCCCTAAACTTGGACCGTTCCTCCAGGTGAGTCACCTGCTGCGGGAGTGGCATGAACATGATTCTTTTACCTATTAGTGTCATGCAATTACTTTCTAAGGTGAGGCTGTCAAAGTGTATTTCTGAAATAACATATTATGTTTAGCGCAGACTGCATGGGGTCAGATTTGAATCTTTAGATTATTCAATGTTCTTTGAGGACTTTGAAAAAAATTACCCATGTTTCTGACTCACCAAAGTTAGAATTCCTATGAATCATCTCATTCAATGGATTTCAGAGTTCAGTTCTAGAAAATGCCCTCTAGAAAATGAAAACAAAAAGATAACATTTAGGAAGTGTTTTTCAAAAATTAAATCTCCAGCTATGTTAGTGAGAGCTGTACTTTCTTCAGATAAAATCAAGGGTGACGCCTAGGAGACTTGGCAGTCCCCAGGGACTGCCAAAACTGGAACAAAAGGGACCGAAGTGAGGTTAAGTGGTTCCAGATCACTGAGTCAGTACTGCACAGGGGCCACAAAGATGAAAATATCTACATTCCTTTGGTAAGATTAGTTGCCTGGTAAGATTAGTTTATTTTACTTTATTTTTTTCTCCCTCCAAGTTTTCATTGCTTTAATATTTACTTCCCTCCCACACTAGCTCCCTTGTGTCACTATATTGTAAGAACCTTCATTAACTT
This sequence comes from Hipposideros armiger, assembly GCF_001890085.2. Taxonomy (NCBI): domain Eukaryota; kingdom Metazoa; phylum Chordata; class Mammalia; order Chiroptera; family Hipposideridae; genus Hipposideros; species Hipposideros armiger. The sequence goes on from NW_017731660.1 coordinate 12,091, forward strand.
CCTCTTATGGCATCAAAAGACCTTAAAGCAAGACAGAGGTTCAGTGAGGGGGCACCCACCAGACGTGGAGGAGGGCAGGCCACTGCGCTTGTATGCTGCGTGTATTCACACGTGTTTAGAGCACAATTCCCAAAAGTCCAGTGTGATCTTCTAAGCACCTTACTGCTTATATTTTGGCACAACACTTCACACTTCTGATATGGCATCTCTGTGCATGTGAAGTGCATGTGAATGTTTTCCCAGATATAAAGATGAGCTGTTTGGAAGGGTACATAATAAGTGGTTGTTACTTTGTTGAGTGAAATTAAGCATCTGTTAGATGCGAGGCATTCTTCCTAGGTATCAGGGGAACTTATGTGGTACTAGAGAAGAAACATACAGACGTATAATAACAATATCTCTATTTATGGAGCTCTGCCCATGTGCGCCATCTCATGGAGTCCTTAGTGCAGCCCTGTGGGGTGGGCACTGCTGATAACAGCCACAAAGGCAGAACGTAATGGTGATGGTGCTCCAGGTGGAAGCACAGAGGAGGGGGAAAGTAGGCTCAGGAAGGTTGTTCAGAAGAGAAGCTCGATCTTGAAGGATGGGTGGGGCTTTATAGACAGAAAAGAAAGATGCAGTTATTCAGGCAGAGGAAATGGTATGAGCAAAGGGGAGGAGCACAAGGCGCATGTCGGGAAAGTTGACCAATGTGTGTGTGAAGTCTTCCATTTAGTTCTGTTTACAAAGAACAGTGGCTAATATAAATATCTTATTACACATGCAGATGATTTTTGTCCACCTCTGGGGGCCTAGGTGTAGGGCTCATTGTACATTAGCCTCTCCTCTAAGCAAAGGGTAAGTAAACATAAAGGTATTTCCCTTTAACACAAAGTTAATTTTTAAATTTCAGATCGTTGGTGTAGATGAGTCCAATTCATCTGCTTTTTCTCTCCTTTAAAAGACCTTTACTGGGCCGACCGAGTGATGCATTGGTTAAAAGTTGGTTTAGGACGCCAGCTCTGAGCAGCAGGGCCCCGGTTCAGATCCCACATTAGGGCCAGTGACACTGTCCTCTAAGCTAAGATGGTGAACAACAGCTCGACCTGGAGTTGGACTACGGCAACGGCATAGGCTGCAGTGGAGCTGCAGTGGGCTCCCCGTAAGCTACCGTGAGCTTCCAAGAACCACCATGAGCAGCCATCAGGTGACCGGCGACTGATCTGCCTCACCCAGGAAGAGCGCAATGATAATACCAGTATGGGCCAGTGAAGCAACCTCCTCCGCAACTAGACTGAAGAACAAAAGGACAGCAACTTGTCTGTTCCCCTTCCCCAATTCCCCAACGTTGTTCCCCTCCCCCAATTACCCAATAAAATCTTTTAAAAAAAAAAGACCTTTACTATTGGGTTGTTGGAAAAGTCATGTCGCATTTTTGCAACGAAAGACATAGAAAAAATATGTCATGATTTATATGTCATAAACCCTTTACAGGTGAATGGAGCTGAAACCTCCCTCCCAGTTTAACTTTTATTGGTAACTTGTTACTGGCATCTTATGGTGTTTGCTTGATGGTGGTTTTCTTGGGCTCAATTCTTCATCTCTATATCTTGGAATATTATCTGAACTTGGAATTTTTACATTTGCCATGTATGTCAGTTGAAAGATAAAGCTTTCTAATGTATCAGTTAAAAGGAAAGTTTTTGTTTTTGTTTTTAAAAAAGCCTGTATCTACACATAAAATAATTGAGATTTTTATGTGTAATAGAATTTTAATCCTTGAGGAATGAGAATGGCAGTGATTCTGTTTATATATAGTGCTGCTTTTTCAGTAGCATTTAAAATTAAAGTGTGGGAAATGCTCAACATCAGTAATCACCAGGGAAATGCAAATTAAAAGCACAAACTATCACCCCACACCTGCCAGAATGGCCATTATCAAAAACAAGAACAGGTGCTGGCAAGGATGGGGAGGAAAGGGAATCCCATGCACTGTTGGTGGGATTGCAAATGGGTATAGCCACTGTGGAAAACAGTATGGAGGTTCCTCAAAAAATTTAAAATAGAACTACTGTAGGACCCAGCAATCCCACTTCTGGGTATTTATCCAAAGAAAACTAAACCACTAACTCCAAAAGACATATGTGCCCCTGTGTTCATTGCAGTACTATTTACAATAGCCAAGATAGAAGCAACCTAAGTGTCCATCCGTAGATGATTGGATAAAGAAGATGTGGTATACATATACAGTGGAATATTAGCCATAAAAAAGAATAAAATCTTACCATTTGCAACTATATGGATAGACTGAGAAAGTATTATGCTAAGTGAAATAAGTCAGACAGACAAATACTACATGATTTCACTTATGTGGAATCTTAAAAAAAAAAAAAAGCAAGCTCATAGATACAACAGATTGGTGGCTGCTGGGGGTGGGGGATAGAAGAAATTACTGAACAACACCAGAAAAGCTTACTATTGTTTAGTGATTTGTGACCAAAAAAGAAAAAAAGTTCAAAGAAGGAAAACAACCTCAAATTGGATGTAAGCTACAGATATACTAAAACTAATCAGTGACAACAAAGATAACTCAAGTTCTAAAGGTTAGGAAGTACACCACAATTCAACGATTATTACCTGTAATCCTAAATATGACAAAGAGCTTAAAGTGTGAAAAAATCCTTAAAAGAGCTTAGAAGGTGAAGAAAACAAAACGAACAATCTATTCCCATATAAAAGGAATTTCCTGAGGACCTGCTCAGAAATGTTCATCTGTATCTCAATAACTAGGATTAGCTGGGTCATGTGGTCACCCAGAGCTGAAAAGGAATGAGGAGAGGAAGCATTTTCTTAGCTGGGCATATTGCCCTTTCCTTCCTGGGGGAAAAAAGTGAGATTCTCATAGCGAAGAAAAGGGGGGAAATATTAAGCAGGGAAAAAATTTAAATAAATGAAGTGCATTTGCTAACATTTATAGTTTGAGTGACCCCCAGTGCTCTTAAAGAATGAAGGTATGGAAAGGACGCAACTTTGCAGAAAGTGATAGAAGATGCGCAGTGGCATTCCAGCACAGTGGTTTCCCCCAGCCTAGAGTCAGATACCTTTAACCCTGTGAGTGAGGGCTTAGTTAAGGGACCTGGCACAGTGGTGATTTTTTAAAGGGAACACCGGAAACTTGGATTAATTTAACATCTGATAAACTATTGAGCCAGTGGGTGTGGGTCTGTAATAGTAATTATATGTCTCCATAGTCTAATAGCTTGAAAGGTGTAATATATATTGCTTGGCTAATTGTAACCCAGAGATCCCACTGTTCTTGCGTTAACAGTATTACAACATCTTTTCCTGTCTTTATGGCAAATTCATCTGTGCGTGTTGCGTGGGTAGGACAGGAGAGGCTTGGTACCCAAGTGAGTTCCAGGGACCTCTGCCAGTTGACGGTGGGGACATGCCTGTTTCATCTGTCCATGAGTCAAGGCTTCATGACCTCATGCTCTTGATGTGATCTAAACTCATTGCACCACATATTTCTATCACTCAGACACCAGCAATAGCAGTCTCATCATCAGGGCTTTTCAAGAGCAATTTAACACGATGGGATTTGCACTTGACTGTGTGGCCTGCAAGTACAAAGGAACTCCACTGTGTTTCACTTTATTTTCTTGTGAAGATTTTTTTAGTTCTCAAGGTGAATACTAATTTTGCTCCTTTCAAAAGACAAGGTATGTGCTTATAATTCTGAGTGCTTCAGGCATTACATTTCATCTACTTTTTTTATTTCCTAGTCAACCAGTGAAAGAGAAGAACTGAGTTGTGGCTGGGTATTTCTGAAACTTTTTGATGCCAATGGAATTCCTATTCCAGCAAGTAAGTTGGCTATATATTCCTTCCAAATGGGTAATTTTGTAGAAATTCATTTTTCAGACTCTAGATACCTCAGATTTACAGAATGTATGTTTTATTAGCATTTCAATAACTTTGGGGAAGAAGGCTTTTAATGTTGATTTTTAATGTTCTTTTACGAGGTATTACCAAACAATTGGTGAATGTTTAAATAAACAAATTTATTACAGTAAAAGACACATTGCCACTTATCGCCCTCAAAATACTCTCCCTCACTTTGAACACACTTATCCTATTGTTCTTGCGACTTTCTGAAGCAGTTCTGGAAGTCCTCCTTCATGAGTGTCTTTAGTTGCGCTATTGTGGCTGCCTCGGTGTCCTGAATCATTTTGACTTTGGGGAAGAGCCAAAAGTCACATGGTGCCAGATCCGGTGAATAAGGTGGATGAGGACACACCGTAATGTTTTTACTTGACAGAAATTGCCATACACCAGAAGCCATGTGTGATACGGAGCATTGTCATAATGGAGGATAATTTACGGCACACTTTATTTTTTATTTATTTATTTTTTATTGGGGAATTGGGGGATGGGAACAGAGCTGGGGATTTGGGGGAAGGGGAACAGACAAGTTGCTGTCCTTTTGTTCTTCAGTCTAGTTGTGGAGGACGTTGCTTCACTGGCCCAAGTTGGC
>NW_017731660.1:16726-26878 GCF_001890085.2 Hipposideros armiger
CTCACGGCAGCCCAGCTCCAGGTTGAGCTGTTGTTCAGCATCTTAGCTGTAGAGGGCAGTGTCACTGGCCTGCATATGTGGGATCCGAACTGGGGCCCTCTGGCGTCCCAAGCCAGCTCTTTAACCAACACGCCACTCAGCCGGCCCTATGGCACACTTTAAAATACACCTTCTCTCAACTGTAGCTCACACCCAACTGACTGCCCTGAACCAGTTGGAACTTGTCACACACTGTTACTAAGGTTTGACGTGCTGCCCTTGGCAGCAGCATTCACTAAGTTTTGTGAAAAGGTTCCATGTCACACATCACTTCTGGTACAGCAATTTCTGTCAAATAAAAACATTGCAGTGTGTTCTTATCCACCTTATTCACCGGATCTGAATCTGGTGCTGTGCAACTTCTGGCTCTTACCCAAAGTCAAAATGACCGTGAAAGGTAAATGTTTTGAACTGGTTCAGGACATGAAGGCAGCCACAACCGTGCAACTAAAGGCACTTATGAAAGAGGATTTCCAGAACTGCTTCAGAAAGTGGCAAGAATGATGGGATAAGTGTGTTTGAAGCAAGGGGGAATATTTGAGGTGGATTAACGGCAAGATGTCTTTTACTGTAATAAGTTTTTTTTAATTTAATTTAAGCATTCATCATAGTGTTTGATCACACCTTGTAGGTAGTATGTGAAAACAGCATGTACAGTCTCATCCTAGGGACAGAGAAGTGACACATAGAAAAGGGATTTTAAAAGATGTTTGCGCCAGCAGTCTGCTGAGAATGTCTTTTCAGGAATTTCCTATGGGATTAGCACATTTCACAATGCTGAAACAAAGCCTGATTCTCTCCAAAGAGGGAAGGCTGAGTCCGGGGTCCCCAGGTCCTCTGTGACTCCATCTTGCTTCTGTAGAGGGGCCACTAAAATTTCCTGGCAGCCACTGGAAACAAATGTAAAATTTAAGACCAAAAGGCAGACTGCTAGCAAATATTTGCAATATATACATAACAGTAAGAAGATTATTATTCCTAATATCAAAAGAGCTCTCAAAAATTGAGAAGGAAACAATCTAAAATTTAAAATGGGCACACGGATATCTAAGTCTAGGATATAAACCAGAAATGCACAGACACAGAAATGGGAGGTCAGCAGGGTGATGACAAAGGTCCCAGGTTTGCAATAATAGAAGGTAGAGCTCTAATGCCTGCTCTGGCTGTGTAACTGTAGGCAGGTTCCTCAATGTCTCCAAGCCTCAGTTTCCCCCGACTTTAAAATGGGGGATTGTAATAGCCTAACCCCAAAGGTTTAATTCAGACAATGCTTCCCTCTCCACCTCTACTGACACCACAGAGTGGTGTGACCTCCTTACCACAGGCCAGAGGTGGAAGTCCTGACTCCACTAGTCCTCTGACATCACCCAAGGAAGGGGGAGTGGCTCTTTATTACAAGCACCACCCCCACCCCACCCCCGTAGATGTAGAAGCCCAGGCTTCTTATGATTTTGAGGGGTTTTGTCTGTAAGAATGTTCATGGTTTATGGTTGTACTTAGTGGGAAGGAAAGCTGTGCCTACTTAATCTTTCCTAAAACAAAGTCACAGCTATGCTTTATGAGGTGGGAGCCTGTGTATTGACACAAAACATTTTCAATGTATATTATTAAGTGAAAAAGGCAAGTAGTAGATAGTACGTATAAAGGAACAAAATAGTACATATAAAGGAGCAGAATAGTCATATAAGCAGCAGAATAGTACGTATAAAGTAGCAGATAATTACATATAAAGGAGCAGAATCGTATGTATAAAGGAGCAGAATAGTACACATACTGTGACTCCACCTTGATTTATGAAAACCTGTGCTTGTCTGTGGGCAGGTTTATGTACTGTTCCCAGAGGTTGGTGGAGCCAGAGTGGGGAGTTGGATCAGTAGGATGAAAGAGGCCTTTTACCTTCTGCTTTCTACGCTTTGAAAGAAAACATGTTCGTTTTGAAATTTACTCTGTGTATGTATTTGTTTGCGGCTTTAAAAGAAAAGATGTTCTTTTTGAGATTTACTTTGTGTGTGTATTTGTTTGCATTTGCATAGAAAAAGACAGGGAAGGGGACTACCATGTGGGGGGAAGGGGAGTTTTCTTTTTTTACTTATTATTTCTATGCCATTTAAACTTTTTACAATGATCCACATGTTACTTTTATATTTTAAAAACAATATAAAGTCATTATGGGTTTATTTCAAATGATGATTCAAAATATTTCAAAAATACATTTTAAATAACACAGGTCATTAGAGCCAAAATACTTTAATGACATCAATTAATCTTTCTCATTTTGATGTGGAAAATGTATTTCTACAGTTCACAGTAAGAAAGAAGGAGACTTTATTTACTGAGATGATACGTCACAAAAGGATCGACAACTTTCATTCGCATTTACCAGTGAAACTTAAATAAAACATCTGCAAATGTATCCCTGCTAAAAAAGAATTAACTAGTGACCCCAGTGTTTCAAAATGTCCATCACAGGCCTCAGTCACAGCACACCCCTATTTTACACGACTTATGTGCTCTTCCTGAATGGGGCACCCTTATGAGAAAGGTGTTAAAGTGGACCCTTCAGTGTCCAGAAGAGGTACAGCTCTCACAGGTCGCCTTCCTTCCTTTCCTTAGAGATCAAACAAATAAAGAGGCACCAGAGAAGATAGCTATATGCTAATAGGTAAATAACAAATTTCATTTAAAAATATGTCATTCAATATTAAAATCTGAGTAGCACCTATGAGACTGTAGGAAATGAGGAGGTTGCATTAGCTGCTTCCATGAACATGAGCTGAAGTAATAGAACAGGCTAGTTCAAAGACTGCCTGCCACCAGTCAGCGTGGATGTGCTAGGTGCACTGCCGAGTCCTGTGTTCACTGACCAAGCACTGTGCCAGGTCAGGGGTGTGGAGACTCAGGCACATAGGTCCTCGCTGCGTGTGGTGCTCTCTGCCCCTTGGCCTGCCCCTCTTTGTCTCAGGGCTCAGGGCAGAGCACCACTGCCCCAGAGGTGCCAACACCGCTTCTTGGAACAGGGAAGTGTTTGGATCTCGATGCAGGTGGTTTGACCTAAATGCTTTTTAAACTCCCCCCCACCCTTCTTTTGTAATCTGGCAACATGGGCACTGTCCAAGTGTCTGGTGCGTAGCGGCCTCTGGGGTGGGCGCTGGTGCTGGAAATACTTGGTTTTCTTATGAAAAGCCTTTGCTTTGTTATACTCACTGTCCCCAGCACTATAAGTTTTGACATTTATTAACTTTTTAAAAGCACAATGGGGTGTTTCCCATCAGATAATGATGATAAGGCAGTCTCAGCCTCTAGTGAAACTGAGACCTTTGAACAGATCTAGAGATGCTCAGGTTGGTCTCATGAGCTCGGGTCACTCAGTCTGTGTAAACCTTCTCTGCTTTCAGTTTCTTCTCCTGCTTGGTCATCTTTTATTGCTTATTTTTCCTCATTGACTCATCTGCCAAAGATTAGTAGGGAAATGGAATAGTACCAAAGTTCAGGTTAGCTTACTCTCCTATTTACTAGTTAGTGCAAATGATAGCTTTGGGCAGAAACAGTGCAGAAACTTGTGACCAAGTGGGGCTTACGGATCCAGAGAACGTTTTTTTAATGTTGTTTGTTGAGGTACCATTTAGGCACTATAAAGTTACTCCTTTTAGTTTATAGTTCTTTGAGTTTTGACAAATGTATATAGTCATGTAACTATCACCACAATCAAAACATAAACGTTATGTTTATATGACTGTGGTCTATTAGGTGTGCAGTAGCATTGTGTCTAAAAAACCATGTGCATAGCTTAATTAAAAATTACTTTTGTGCTAAAAAATGCCAACTATCATCTGAGCCTGTTGGAAAGATGGTGCTGATGGACTTGCTCGACACAGGGCTGACACAAACCTTCACTTTGCAAAAAACCGGTGTCTGAAAGGCACGATAAAGCAAAGTGTGCCTGTGTTCCATTTGCTGGCTGTCCAGTGTTTATCTGCTCACTAGTTGATGGACATCTGGTTGTTTCTAAGTGTGAGCAGTCATGAAGAAAGCTCCTCTAAATATTTGCATCTGAGTTTTTTGTATGTGGACAGATGTCTTCATTTCTATTGGGTGTGTAGACACCCAGGAGTGGGGTACCTAGGGCACCTGGGGTTTGTTTACTTTATAAGAAGCTGCCAAACTCTTTTCCAAAATGGCTGTACCATTTTACTCTCTCATCAGCAATGTATCAGCATCCGAATTATTTCGTATTCTTTTTTTTTTTTTAAGATTTTAGTAGGGAATTGGGGAAGGGGAACAGCCAAGTTGTTGTCCTTCAATCTTAGTTGTGGAGGGCGCAGCTAGTTCAGCTCCAAGTCCAGTTGCCAGCCGGCCGCCCATCAGCAGCTTGCGGCCACTGAGCTCAAGGTGCTGTTTTCAATCTTAGTTGCAGGGGGCGTGCCCACCATTCTATGTAGGAGTCTAATGGGCAACCTTGTTGTTAGATGCATGTGCTTTCACCAGCTGAGCTATCCTGCCACCTGTTGGCAGCTCAGGGCAGCTCAGCTCGGGAGCAGCTCACTGGCCCATGTGGGAATCGAACCGGTGACGCTGTTGCTCAGAGCTCGCACTCTTAACCAACTGAGCCACCAGGCCAGCCCCAATTATTCCGTATGCTTGACAACACTTGGTATTATCAGTTTTTTTTCTGTTTGGGGCCATTTTAATAAGTGAGTAGTGGTCTCTCATGGTGGTTTGATTTGCATTTTCTTCAGGAGCTTTTATGCTAGCAGAATCCCAGGTCTATCAGTTTCTAACTCAGGAACTTGTTGGACAAGTCATGAACCATCTCTCCCAGGGTCTCAATGTCTACATCTTTAAAATGAGCACAGTAGAAATATCAACCCTGTAAGCTGTAGTGAAGTTAAATGAAACAAAAGCACATAAAGCACTTAGCTGGTATTCCTAGTGCATGGCACGCAGTAAAGTGCAGAAAGCATGAGCTGTAACTATTGACCACTGTTATGATTGTATGTGCAAATAAAGGCAAGTACAAGGTCAGATGGCTGATGCTCTGTGTCACAAAACTGGTCCAAATGAAGATGTGCTGTGTCGCTGCTAAGCTCAGGGGCCATTGGAAATAGGCTTTGAATGGTTGGAGAGATATGCCGCGTGAAGATGTGAGGGTGTGGAGGAAAGGCCTTTCCACAGAGGACACAGAGGACAGGAGCAGGACAGTGTGGCCCGGGAAAAAGACCAGTGCAATGGGACTGTCCCTCCACCACCTGTGTGGCAGTGAGCCCTAGACAAAGGCTTTCCCAGACCATGTGGTCACTAAGGATTTTGTGCGGGCTTCAGACAAAGACATTCCTGGACTGTATAGTCAGCAAGACTTCCGCGTTTAACATTTCCAAATTCCTACCTCACCTGGGAGCCAGTCAGGAACTGGCACAAGGCCGCATGTCCTAATAAGGAACCTTAGCTGCTAACCCGGAAACTTCAGGGTATATAACCCCGAGTCCTGCCCGGATCGGGGCTCAGCCTCTGGATGTGAATCCGCTGAGCCAATGCCGGCATTAGTAAAAGTTGCTTCCCATGCCTTGGTGTCCTGTCTCTTTGTTTGGGTTCCCCGCAACATAATTGGGGCTTGCCCGGGAGACAGAGACGGCGATATCTTCGCCTCCCTTGTCCCCGGAGCCCGGCTCCCCCGGACGAGAGGGGATGCGCACTCTACTGGGCGCCAGCGGACTTTGTCCGTCAGTGGGGACGTCTCCCCTGCCAGCCACGGGGCACTGACCCGGGAGCACAAAGGAACCCTGAGGGCTACGGGAACCAACTTCGGGGCGCCGCCCGACCAGGCAGGTAAGGACCCGGGTCACTTGGTAGCCTGTCCATCAGCGAACAGAAGGGAAGACTGATCACCTCCCGGAGTCACCCGAGTATCTCAGTTTCTGAGAGAAACCGTGACTCCTAGGAACAGGGCGGCGGGCGGAGAATGAAAGTGTTTGAGTCTGTGTGAATGAGACGCAGCCTGCCTGCGAAGTGAGTGTGGAGTCCTGATCCACGGTTCCGTGGTGCACCTCTTATGGCTTAGGGTGGTATCGCTAAATTGTCTCGTACAGTTTGGGGATCCAAGTTGAGGATTTGTATCGACCCACCAATGCTAAGAGGCATCTGAGAATTCTCGCGAGAGAAGCGGCCGGAGACAGACGAAGCGAATCTCTTGAGTGTGTGCCACGCTGATTTTAGGTGGTTGCCATGGGTGGGCGACAGAGTACTCAGACTCCGTTAGGATGTATGTTAAAAAATGTTAAGAAGGGATTTTCGGGGGATTATGGCATTGAGATGACCCCCCAAAAGCTCCGTCCCTTCTGTGAGATTGATTGGCCATCATTCGATGTCGAATGGCCAGCAGAGGGAAGCTTAGACAGAGACCTCATTAGGAAAGTTTACCTTGTTGTTACTGGCAGCCCCGGGCACCCCGATCAGTTCCCTTACATTGACTCATGGGAAGCTATTGCACGTACCTGACCCCCTTGGTTGAAGTCCTGTTTGAAAAACCAGAGCAGAATTCCTTTGGCACAAGCTATAATCCCCTCATGGAAGCTGCTTAAGGAAAAAACAGAAGGACAAAAGCCCATCCTGTCTTCAGACCCGGAGGACGTCCCGCCTCCTTATTCACCAATTTATCCACAACTTCCCCAAGGGGAGCCTCTAACCCAACCTCCAGCACTGCCCACCATGCTAGTGCTGCCTTCAGTACCGCCCTCGCCGGCTCCACCTCCTCTGCCCACTATGCCCTTCCTGGAGTTTTTTGCCACGCCTCCACCACCAGTCCTACAGGCCCTACGGGCCCACAAATAAGTGGCTGCAGACCAAGGGCCCTAAGACTGGTGCTCTCCAGCTCCCCCTACGGGAAACCGGAGGCCCCGTCTACTGTGATCAGGACAGCTAACATGGACAAGGCTACCACAGGGCTTCGAGAACTCCCCAACCATTTTCAGGGCCGCCTTGGCTTCGGACCTAAAGCCCTTTCCAGCCAGCCAAACCGGTTGTGTACTGCTCCAATATGTAGACGACCTCTTACTGGCCGGGAAGAGCTACGATGACTGCATGCAGGGTATACATCACATCCTTAAACTTTTGTGGGAAGCAGGCTACAAGGTCTCCAAGAAAAAGGCTCAGATATGCCAAGACAGGGTCAAATACCTTGGCTTCCACCTGTCACAAGGACAGCGCCAGCTCGGCCCAGAAAGGAAGCAGGCGGTATGTACCATCCCTGTCCCCACTACTCGGAAACAGGTCCACAAATTCTTAGGGGCGGCAGGCTTCTGTAGGATCTGGATCCCCAACTTCTCTACTATAGCCAAACCCCTTTATGAAGCCACAAAGCGGGGTGAACGTGAACCATTTCTATGGGAGTCTCCACAACAGAAAGCTTATAATGAGCTTAAACGGGCTCTCATTCATGTCCCTGGCCTAGGACTCCCAGACATCGCCAAGCCTTTCTTCCTCTACGTACATGAACACACGGGAATGGCAGTAGGGGTCCTTACCCAACTGCTAGGGGATTGGCACCGGCCTGTAGCCTACCTCTCAAAACAACTTGACTCAGTGGCATTAGGATGGCCGCCTTGCCTGAGGGCACTTGCAGCAACGTTTCTGCTTGTGTTTGAAGCTGACAAGCTGACCCTGGGTCAGGAATTAACTGTCCGGGCTCCACACTCAGTTCGAGCCCTGTTGAATCATAAGTGACATTATTGGCTTACCAACTCCAGGATTGCCAAGTACCAAGGACTATTATGTGAAAACCCACGAGTCCGCCTTGAGGTGGTACGGACCTTAAACCCAGCCACTTTACTGCCTGTAGGGCCTGGGCCCCCAGACCATGACTGCATCGAAGTCATGGACGAAGTGTTCTCCAGTAGGCTGGACCTGACTGACCAACCTCTTACGGACCCCAATGTAGAATACTACACTGATGGTAGCAGCTATGTCCAGGGAAATAGACGGTTGGCTGGATATGCTGTAGTAACCCTTACACACCATCACTGAAGCAAAACCTCTCCCACAGGAGAACTTGGCACAAAAGGCGGAGCTCATCACCCTGACTCGGGCCCTTCAGCTGACAGCTGGGCTAAGAGCCAATATTTATACCGACTCTAAGTATGCCTTCACTACCCTCCATGTTCATGGGGCTTTATATAAAGAAAAGGGATTAATCAATTCAGGAAGAAAGAAAATTAAATATGGACAAGAGATTCTAGATCTCCTAGAAGCAGTATAGGCACCCAAAAGGGTGGCAGTCATACACTGCAGGGGCCACTAAAAGGGCGACACCATCGCAGCTCGGGGAAATCGTAAGGCAGACCAAGCAGCCAAGTTAGCTGCAACCGAAGTAACCCTCAAACCTTCAACGTTAACAGCCTCCCTCTTTCCCAGCCCTTTAGCTGAATGGGATCCCAAATATTCCCACCAAGAAGAGGCCTGGTTCAAGGCTGAAGGAGGAAGCCGTCTCCATAATGGATGATGGAAATTTCGAGATGGCCACATTGTCATACCAGAAACTCTAGCCCTGACTTTTGTCAAACAGTTTCACCAAAGGACTCACTTTGGTCGGAATGCCCTAGAATTGACCCTCAATAGGTACTTCTATGTTCCCCGACTCTCCAGTATCTCATGAATAGTCTGTGAACAATGCCTTGTTTGTGTTCGCAACAACCCACGTCAAGGACCGGTCCTACCCTCAGGAGTTCAACATACTGGCAGTGCCCCATTTGAAGATCTCACAATAGATTTCACTGAGATGCCACGCTCCAGGGGTCTTAGATACCTCTTAGTATTTGTATGCACCTACTCAGGATGAGTGGAAGCCTTCCCCACCAGGACAGAAAAGGCACGGGAAGTCGCCAGGCTATTGCTACAGGAAATAATCCCTCGCTTTGGGCTGCCACTCTCAATTGGGTCTGACAACGGTCCCGCTTTTGTAGCCGAAGTAATCCAGCTCCTAGCCAAGCTCCTCTGCATCACTTGGAAGCTACATACCGCCTACCGCCCACATAATTCAGGACAAGTAGAATGCATGAATCGGACCCCTAAGTCCCACCTGAAGAAACTGTGCCAAGAGACACACCTCCATTGGGACAAGGCCCTTCCAATAGCGCTCCTACCAAGAAGACGGGCCTTTTCCCTTATGAGGTCATATATGGAAGGCCACCTCCACTTATTAGAGGCCTCCGAGGGGACCTTAAAGAAATAGGGGACCTAACCTTAAGGCAACAGCTTGAAGTGTTAGGCTCAACCTTACAGAACCTCAACCAATGGGTACAGGAGAGGCTCCTTATTAGCTTAACAACTGAAGTTCATCCCTTTAAGCCTGGGGATTCAGTTTGTGTTAAGGAATGGAAACTCCAGCCCTTAAAACCCCTGTGGAGGGGCCCCGTTACTGTCATTTTGTCTATCCCCATGGCAGTTAAGGTTGCAGAGATCACTCCATGGATACACCACAGCAGATTGAAACCTGCAGCTTCTAGCTGGAACTGCACCTCTGACCCCTCTGAGCCCCTCAAGATCACTCTCCGGAGGAAGACAGCCAGTGGTGTTATTGGTCCTTAGGAGGCGATCACCAGCCCCGCTGTGGTCACACTGGAAGCTGACCAATCTACACGTGGCTGAAGCTTGAGGAATTCTTCCTTGCAAGATGCTTATCCCAAGGACTCTAATCCTTACCCTCACCCTTTTCTTCCCAGTCGGGAACAGTAACACTACTTCATACCCTAAATCATGCTTCCAGTCCTTTAGGCTGGGAACAACATCTCAGGTAGACTTTGTCTCCTATACATACATGCCGGCCTAGTGCTATTGGAGTAAAACCCTTAGGCCAGCAGCCTATCGAAAAAAATGATGCTCTCTAACCCACCTATGGGTTCGAGCATCAAAGTGGGGAATGTGGCAGTGAGCCCTAGACAAAGGCTTTCCCAGACCATGTGGTCATTAAGGATTTTGCGCGGGCTTCAAACAAAGACATTCCTGGACTGTATAGTCAGCAAGACTTCCACGTTTAACATTTCCAAATTCCTACCTCACCTGGGAGCCAGTCAGGAACTGGCACAAGGCCGCATGTCCTAATAAGGAACCTTAGCTGCTAACCCG
>NW_017731660.1:29248-32569 GCF_001890085.2 Hipposideros armiger
AGTGTACCTGGCGTATAAGACGACCCCCCACTTGGAGGCATATTTTTCAGGGCCAAAAAATCGTCTTATACGCCGGCAAATACGGTACCTCCCACCTCTGTCCCCACCCATCCTTGCTTATGAACTTCACCTTGGTTTAGCCAACGTCTCTGCCTAAAGGCGAAAGGACAGCGGAGGCTCTTTGTATTAAGCCAGGAGACATACAACAGTGGAGTCAGGGCCACTGCAGGCAGCCCAGCTGGAGTGTGCACTCATGCCCATTTTTACCCAGATCCTGGCTAGTTGGCCTCCTGCTGCCCTCTGTCCAGGCAGCAGGCATATGTGTGAGCCCCTTGGGCGTTGGGAGTGAATCAGTGTCCACTCGCCTTTACCAAAGACACCTCAGCAGAGTCCTGCCCATGGGTCTCGTTTTGTGGACAATGTGATCATGGTGACCCTGTCAGCATGAGACAAAAAGGGGAGCAAATAAATCCCTCAGTTTCACCATGACTTGCCTGTCTAATTTGGAGGCTGTTTTCCAAAGGGGTTTAAGTCGATACGATTTGTCCAAAGACTCCCGATTAGGGAAAGGCCTGAATGCAGACACTGTAGGAATAGGCGGTGTGCATAAATTTGCTGTAAAGCTGTTTATTTTCCTTTACCTTTTTTATGCACTCCATCTTTTTTTCTCTTTTACTTCCCTTGTATTGTTGCTAAGAATAAATAAGGCAATAGTGTTACTTGCCTGGGGCCCATGTTGTGTGCTTTGTGCTTCTGCCACCAGAGCTAGCTGGTCCATCTGTGAGGGCAGAAAGTATAGTTTTACTTCTACAGCTCAGCCAACACTTCATAGCTCAGAGCTTTCTAGTTGTCTTGAGTTTGGGAGAAACAGAGAATTTCTGTAATGAAAAGTCTGGAGCGAGCAGCATTGCATCATGTTGTGGGGAAGGTACAGGAAGGAAAGGAGTGCCCGCCTTGTGGGAGGAGCAAGCCAGAGGCCATCGGTGATGCCTGCCAGCCAGAGAGGGTAACTGGAGGGAAAGAAGGTCTGAGCCCTTCCCTGAGCAAAGCCAATGGCTGTTCTTCAGCGTGAGGTATGCGTTTGGGCCTGCAGCTGAAACTCTGCCCAAGTGGCCCTGAGCATGGGCAGGACTAGAACAGTGTTCTGGAATCACAGCATGAACACTGGGAATGCACATGGAGGCAGCAGGCTTAAATGGCCCCTGCAGCCAGTGTTTGAAATCTGGGCTAGATTTACACAAGATTGGAAATTTTAGCAGGGTTGGAAAGAGATTTCTAACTGGGCATACCAAATGCCGCATATGAAAGTAAGTGTGGTAAGAGAATCTGTCTTGCATTTTTGGATGTTTCTAGAAATGCAAGGGTTAGGGAGTGGCCAAGGATGCTTATTTAAATTCCATGAATTGCGTTAGGGGGCCCTTTGCTCCTGCACCACCATAGGGACCCCATTCATTCTGTTCTCTGTTATTTCCTTTTTCTTCCGTAATCCTCATTCTAGAAATGACAATAAAGGATTAATTTACAAAAGTTAAGTTCTCTTTTTAAACTTTTGGTGTTTTTTTCCTTAGCCCAAAGACATGTTCCTTTGTGATAGAGGACATGGTTTGCAAGGGTTCTGAGATTTTCTATATGGTCTTTCTTCATGCTTAGCAACAAAGTTCATGGCCTTTCTAAAAACAACATTTAGAAAATGTATATTTAGAATGATTCAAGGTATTTTCTTGAATATCTTCTAAAGGTGATTCTTGGTCTCAGTATACTCCCATTAAGTACATGGTGTGTGTCATGTGTCAGGATTTTAAAGCGCTTACCTGTGATGTTACCAGATTATTATTTTGAAATTTCAGTATTGAAATTTTGTTTCTATTTTTTTATTCTTAAACATTTTCTTCTTTTTGATGCTATTGTAAATGGGATTGTTTTCATTTCCTTTTCAAATTGTTTATTGTTAGTGTACAGAAGAATGACTGATTTTTTTTTNCCCGGGTTGGGGCTCAGCCTTTGGATGTGAATCCGCTGAGCCAATGCCGGCATTAGTAAAAGTTGCTTCCCATGCCTTGGTGTCCTGTCTCTTTGTCTGGGTTCCCCGCAACACCTGTGCATTGTTACGATGACCAAGAAGCAGGGTCACGAAGGAAAACTTGGCCTACCCCTCTGAATGGTTGCTTTTCTCATTCTGATTATGCTCTTAGTTTAAATGTCCCTGGTTCTTATCTCTAATGCTGAAACGTGCTTTATAGTTATAGTATTAACTGTTAAACCTTTTAGTAACCCTTAATAATGTGTTTATGGGTATTCATTCTCTTGGCTTTTTCCCCCCTTTGGATGTTCATAAAGCCCGTACATTCCCTTTTTTTGCTAATCTTTCCTTGGGAAATTGTTATTTTTTCAAGATTACAAAAAAGCAGCACAGTAGCCGTCTTTGTAACAAAAGCCAGCCTCCTGGCTTTGCCTCATTCCTCCCGCTCCTCCCCCTCCCAGCGCCCCCCACTGAGAAGCCCAGACCGCCCCCGGGCGTGTCTTTCAGCACAGCTCCTAATGTTTCTTTGGGCCCAAATACTGGTTTGCAGATATGCTTTACAATCTAGAGATGAAATCTGACTGGGGGTACAGAGGTCGGATAGGCGGGCCCTTCTCCCAAGGCAGGGCACTTCTACATGCTGGGCTTGTCAAGAGGGCTCCTGAGTCCTTGCCCCACAAGCCTCGGAATGGGCCTTTGTTGGATTACAGCACCCAGCAGGCACCAAAAATGTTCCTTTTGTAATTTCAAGGTCGAAATTCCTGCTTGTGTAAAAGTGCAGGCCTCAGGGCTCTGGCCACTGCTGTCGTCCCCAGGCTTCCCCGGCCCCCTCGGCTCCCTGGATGCTCTTCTCTCCCCCCAGAACCCACACACAGACTTGAGTGCTGTCTTGAAATGGCCACTCCATTTTGCATGGATTCCTGGTGTCCAGTGGGGTTGAGACACCCTGCTGGTGGGCCCTCAGTCTGGCTCCCACAGAAAGCAGGCCATGGTGACCCAGGGTTGCTGCAGGGTGGGGGCTGTGCTGCAGGTTCCAGGTGAAAGGCTGGGCCCCTGCATAGGTGCTTTGGGACATCAGTGATCGACCTGATATGTCCTCAGTCTCCCTCCCCTGACCCGCCACCTTCAGCGAATGGAGAGGGTGGCAAATAAAGGAACCATCGATCGGCCCTCCTCTTCTCCTTCAGAAGTACCGTATTTGCCAGCGTATAAGACGACTGGGCGTATAAGACGACCCCCTAACATTTCCACTCAAAATACAGAGTTTGTTATATACTCGCCGTATAAGACTACCCCCTCTT
>NW_017731660.1:35629-93193 GCF_001890085.2 Hipposideros armiger
TCCAGGTTGAGCTGTTGTTCAGCATCTTAGCTGTGGAGGGCAGTGTCACTGGCCCTCATATGTGGGATCCAAACCAGGGCCCTCTGGCGTCCCAAGCCACTTCTTAACCATCGCGCCACTTGGCCGGCCCAGGATGACTGAGTTTTGAATGTTGGTTTTATACCCTGAAAGTGCTGAATTTGTTTATTAGTTCTAGCAGCTTTTTTGTGGTTTAGGGTTTTCTACACATGAGATCATGTTGTCCATGGACAGAGATGATTTTACTTCTTCCTTCCCATTTGGATGCCCTTTATTCCTTTTTTCTTGCTTGATTGCTCTGGTTAGGACTTTCAGTGATATGCTGAATAAAAGGGGGTGAAAGCAGGCATCCTTTTCTTGGTCATGATCTTAGATGAAAAGCTTTCAGTCCTTTATCATTAAATACGGATGTAAGCTGTGAGGTTTTCATATATGACCTTTATTATGTTGAGATATTTTCCTTCTATTCCTAGTTTGTTGAATGTTTTTATTATAAAAAAAGTGTTGAATTTTATCAAATGCTTTTTTGGCATCAATTGAAATCACGTGGAGTTTTTTCCCTTCATTTTGTTAATGTAAATTGATTAAATTTTTTTATGTCAAACCATCCATGCATTCCGGGAATAAATCCCACTTGGTCATGGTGTATAAACCTTTTGATGTGCTTTTAAATTCAGTTTGCTTGTATTTTGTTGAAGACTTTTGAATCAGTGTTCATAAGGGATATTGATATGTAGTTTCCTTTTCTTGTAGTGTCTTTGTCTGGCTTTGGTATCAGGGTAATGCTGGTCTCATAGAATAGGTTGGGAAGTGTTCCCTCCTTTTCTACTTTTTTGGAAAAGTTTGAAAAGGATTGGTCCTTCTTTAAATGTTTAGTAGAATTCACCAATGAAGCCACCAGGTGCAAGACTTTTCTTTGTTGGTAGGTTTTTGATTACTGATCCAATCTCCTTACTAGTAATAGGTCTATTCAGATTTTCTGTTAATTTGTGATTTAGTTTTAGTAGCTTTTGTGTTTCTAGAAGTTTGTCTGTTTCATTTAAATTATCCAATTTTTTTACTTAACAACTGTTCATAGTACTCTCTTATAATCCTTTTTATTTCTGTAGAATTAGAAGTAATATCTTCATTTTCAGTTCTGATTTTAGTAATTTGAGCCTTTTCTCTTTTCTTCTTAGCCCACCTAGCTAAAGTTTTGTCAATTTGATGATCTTTTTGAAGAACCACTTTTGGTTTCATTGATTTTTCTCGATTGCTTTTCTAGTCTCTATTTCATTTATCACTTCTCTGATTTTTATTATTTCCTTCCTCTGCTAGCTTTGGGTTTAGTTTGTTCCTCTTTTTTTCTAGCCTTACATTGTAAAAGTAGTTTGTTGATTTGAGATCTTTTTTATTTTTTAATGTAAGCATAGATAGCTATACATTTCCCGCTTATCACCACTTTCACTGTGTCTCATAAGTTTAGGTATGTTGTGTCTTTTTCATTCATCTCTAAGTATTTCCTAATTTTCTTTGTGATTTATTTTTTTGATCCATTGGTTGCTTAAGAGTGTGGTGTTTAATCTCCACATATTTGTGATTTTTTTTAGTTTTTCTTCTGCTATTGATTTCTACTTCAATTCCACTGTGATCGGATAAGATACTTTATATGATTTCAGTCATTTAAATCTATTAAGACTTGTTTTGTGGCCTAACATATAGTGTGTCCCCGAGAATGTCCCATGTACATTTGAGAAAAGTGTGTATTCAGTGGTTTTTTGGTCTAAGGTGTGAGCGAGCAGCACACCCCATAAGGAACCGGCTGCGTATAACAGCCCACGCACATGGGGCAAGTTTGACCCACCAGCCTAGTGGTACCTTGTGTGCAGAGGGAGGGAGCTGGAGTCATTTGCCAGATGAGGGCTTGGTCTATCTGTATCACTATAGAACATCCTGGGCTGGCTCGTCTTTCTCTGGTGTGGAGCATCCAAGTGGCCCATCTTCTTAGGACAAGGAGGTTACCACAGCTGGCTGTCACCTTGCTGCTCTGTGTCATTTCCCCTAAACAGACTCAGAGACAGAACACTGCTTCCTGAAGGCACTGAGCATCTGCGCTTGATGTTGTCCCCCATCCATTCTCTGTTCAGTGCTCATTCATCAAGCACCTACAACACTCGGGCACAGCATCAGCCTCGGAGGACCTGGTGGGAGCAGCCCTGACCTGGCCCCTGTCCTGACTCTGTGTGCGAGGTGGACAGTCATCCCATAAAGGAAGGGCACACACTGCGCGAGGGCCTGTCACTGTGTCTTTCTGTCGCTGCTGTTAACATTTAAATCAGCAAGGCCATGGCCCAGTGTGTTAGTAGCACTGGGCAGGCATAAAGTAAGCAGTCCATGGCCATTCTTTCCTGTCCACACTCTACACTTAACTGTCCGACATTGGGGACTTACTAGTTCAGATGAGTTTTTTGATGGGTTCCTCGCTGTCTGAGCTCCCAGCATTTGCTGTCTGAATCCCAGAACTCGGGGACTAGCCACCTGCCCCCTCAACACCCTGCCTTGCTACCTTGCCATCCTCTGGGTGTCTGAGCAGAGTAATCAGTAGACTTGGTGAGGGGGGGGAGGGCTGGGTGGGGCTGTAAGTGAGGGTGAGTGAAGGGCTGTGCGTCTGGGGTAAGAAAAGGGGGCCTTGGGCTCTGTGACTCCGTGATGGCTGATGCAGAATGGGGGCATGCAGGTCTGCAGGCAGCGGCGTGAAATGGAAATTAATAGGACACACCTCAGTCTCAGGACTTCGGTCTATGTCTGTTGTGTAGCCTGCTTCTCAGGCTCTGAGACAGGCTGGACCTTAAACTCCTCGTTTGTGTCTGGCTTTGCCAGCAAAGATAAGTTTGAAGAACCTTGTCCTTTTGAGAAAACCACCTTGGGAGAGACAGAAGAGGCTCCCAGCTTTCCGAGTTGTCCTCCAGATGGGCGTCTCTGGATGACTCTAACCACTGAGTCTTCCCTCTTTCTAGGCAGCTGTGTGTGCATAGGGGGTGGCACTGAGTGAGGTTAAGAATGAAGCCAACTGCAGTGACAGTAACAGGCAGAGCGGACAAAGGGAGGATGTAGGTCCTTGGTAGCACTGTGTGAGTCCCTGGCTCAAGTCTCAGCTGAAGCCGGCATTCCTTTAAGCTTCTCACTTCCCCGAGGCAGAAAACTCCCTCCATGGTTAAAGCTGGAACGGGTCCTTCTAACCCTTGCAGTGGGAAGGCTCCTGGTGGACACAAGTGTCCGTCCTTTCCCCGAGCCTCTCAGGACTTGTCCTGGCCTGCCCCCGGTTTCTCAGGCAACCCATCTTTTCTGGAAAATGTATAAAGTAATTTATGGTGGGGAGAGAGTTTGATGAGGAGGAGTCAAAAAAGAGATAAGCAGTTGTGCCAGAGTCTTTATGACTGAGAGGGTAGATTCGGTCATTCACAAATGTGTATTGAGTGCCTACTGTGTGCCGGGCAGTATTCAGTCTGAACCAAGTCACTACTCTCCTGAAACCAGCATCCTGGGAGTGGCAGGGGTGGGAGACAATGTGCAGGTGAATCAATAAACATAGATATTAGGGAGTGACAGTGCCACACAGAGACTCAAAACAGGCTGGTGCCATTTCAGTTCTGGCCCAGTGGGGACAGGTGTGCCACTCTCTCCTCCCACGGAAGACAGCCAGATGCCCTGGACAGCAGGTGTGGGGCAGCTACCTGAGGACTCTAAACAGTACACGGGAGGGAGCAGGAAGGTTTAGGGAGGAAACCGGAATTCAAAATACTACCAAACTGGTGCTGGTTTCCATCTTCCTTCCTCTGGTGTCTCAGGGCCCTGGCTCAGCGACAGCATGGAACCAGCTGAAAACTGCATGGGAGACAAAACCATCTCCCAAAGAAGCCCTTGATTGCTGGTCTGAGGGATGGGAAAGAGCCCTGACAGTCAGAGTGTAGAAAACCCTGTTTATTCATGTGTTTTCCATCTTTCCTGCCCAGCCCCCAGGGAGTCTAGTGATAGAAGTGCGGGCAATGGAAATGGCAGTCAGACAGGTGACCAGGGCACAGAGGGAGGGGACCTTTCTCTCAGACCAAAGGCACTGTAGGCCCACCAGGGAATACCTGTTGCTGTCTCCCTCCATACACACACACACACACAGGGTGCCAAGAAAACATATACACATTTTAAGAAAGGAAAAAACTGTATTAAAGTTGTAATACTTAATATACACTGATAACAAAAGATGAATACAAGTCACATTTGACTTCTGCAATTATAAGAGGTTCTCAAAGTGGTTACCATCAACGTAATTTTAATACAGTTTTTTTCTTTTCTTAAAGTGTGTACATTTTTGGCACCCTCTGTGTGTGTGTGTGTGTGTGTGTGTGTGTGTCCAGCCATATCTGGTCACAGACATATATATATGCCTTTTTGAACAGCAGAGCAGGGAGAGTAATACCCTGGCTTTTTAACCAGAAAGCCAAGGTGAGGTTGAAAGGAACAGGGTCTCCTGGGAACAGGAAAGTATTGGGGAGATTATGAAAAGGGGGAGCTAAAGGAAGAGATCCTGTAAAGTATGTATGAATGTCTAAGCTCACCCCAAAGCTGATCGTACACAGCACACCTATGGACATTAGAATTGAGCTCCTGGGTCAAGACTAGCACACACACTGAACAGATTGGAATAGCACTGAGAAGCCTTAAAACTGAACTGACACTATTTAGTAGTTTCAGACCAGAGAAGGCAGACAGAAACTTGCAGCCTGAACCTAACCAGACTGATTACCTGATTTAAAAAATAAAGGAAGAAAGAAAGAAAGAAAGAAAGAAAGAAAGAAAGAAAGAAGAAAGAAAGAAAGACCAACATTTTCCATAGGATTTAAGAAAAACCTATAATCCCATAACAATATTCAAAATGTCCAGGATACAATCTAAAATTACTTGATTTTTGAAGATCCAAGGAAATCTCAACATCTTTCAAGGAAAAAGACAATCAAGAGACCAAAACTCTGAGATGACACAGTTGTTGGAATTGAGACATTAAAGCAGCTATTGTAATCATGCTCCAAGAAGTAAGGTCAAATCTCCTTGAAATGAGTAGAAAGAGAGTCTCATCAAATAAATAGATGATATGGAAAGAGCCAAATTGAAGTTTTAGAAGTAAAAAAATATAATAACCAAAATGAAAATAGTCATTGGATGGACTCAGTAACAGAATATAGATAACAGAGTCAGTGAGCCTAAAGATAATTCAATAGATCAATATTGATAAACCAATGTGAACTGATCTACAGATCAGTATAAATTATCCAGCTGAACAACAGAAAGAAAATAGATTGAAGAAAACAGTCCTCAGGAAACCGTGGGACCATGCCAAAAGGTGTAACATTCTTGTCATCGGAGTCTAGGAGGAGGAGGAAAAGGGTGTAGTGCAGAAAAAATTTTTGAAGAAATAATGGCTGAAAACTTCTTAAATTTGGTGAAAGACATAAAGTTACAGATTCAAGAAGCTGTAACCAAACAAGATAAGCTTAGGGAAATCCATGCCCAGCCATATCATAATCAAACTACTAAAAGTAAAGATGCAGAAAAAAATCTTGAAGGCAGCCAGAGAAAAACAATGCATCTAATATAAGGAACACCAAGTTGAATGACTGTGAATTTCTCATCAGAAACCAGAGGCCAGAAGGCAGTAGAACATTTTTAAAGTGCTGAGAGAAAGGAAAAAACAAATAAACAAACAAAGAAAAAACTGTTAACCCAGAATTCTATATTCTGCAAAACTATCCTTGAGAGATGAAGGTGAATAAAGAGTATCTGATTATGCTCAGTTCCACAACACATATACTAAAATCGGAATGATGCTGACACACAAATTCGTATTTTTTAATGTACAGCATGGCGACTATAGTTGATAATACTGTGCTGCATATTTAAAAGTTGTTAAGGGAGTAGATCTCAAAAGTTCTCATCACAAGAAAAAAAATTCTGTAATTATGTGCGGTGATGGATGATAACTAGACTATTGTGATCATTTCACAATTTAGACAAATATGGAATAATTAGGTTGTACACCTGAAACTAATATAATGTTATATGTCTATAAATTATACCTCAATATTATTATACCTCAATAAAAATAAAAGACATTATCAGATGAAGATAAACTAGGAGAACTCATTTTCAGCGGCATGCTCTAGAAGAGGTATTTACGGAAGCTTTTCAGACAGAAGGGAATGATACCAGAGGGAAGCCTGGGACATTAGGAGTGAAGGGACAGCAACAGAAATGGTAACTATCTGGGTAAATATAATAGATTATTTTTTCTCTTAAGTTCTTAAAAATATATATGATACTTGAAAGCAAAAATCATAACATTGCTTGGGGGGTTTTCAATTTATGTATATGTAGCATATAAGACAATTACACCTGGAAAGCAGGAGGGTAAAGGGACCCATATGGTCATAAGCTTTCTACATGCCTTTTGAAGTGGCAAAATATTAGTTCTGGGTAGACTGGAAAGTTAACTATGTATATTGTAACTCCTAGAGCAATTTCTAAACAAACAATACAAAGGGACATAGTAAAAAACTCAATAGGCGAATTAAAATGGAATACTAAACATATTTGAAAAATCCTAAAGAATGCAGGAAAGAGGAAACAAACAAATGAAACACAGAGCAAACAAAAAATAAAATGGTAGATGTAAATCCAAACATATCAATAATTACATTAAATGTAAGTGGTCTAAACACACCAATTAAAGCAAATTTCAGGAGGATTAGGGGGAAAAAAGACCCAAATATATCATAACCACAAATGAAACCATTATAAATATAGTTACATAGGTAAGTTAAAAGAGTGGAAAAATACATACCATGCAAAAACACCCAGTGTGTGATAATATACATGCAAACATCGATTACAAGCAGTGGGACTGCATTGTTTCTGGGACTGTGAATGGTTTTACCACTTTTTAAAATAGCTTGATATTATCTGCTAAAAACACATACCACAACACCCACAGTTCCACTCCTAAGATATTCCCAATAGAAATACACACATAGATGCACCAAAAGACTTGTTCTAGAAAGTTCATAGCTGTTATTAATGAATTCATATGCCAAATTGAAAGAGCTCAAGGGTCCATAAACAATCGAATGTGTAAATAGTGCAGTGTGTCTGTGCACTGGGATACTGTGCAGCAGTGACTACAGCAACACACAATGACATGGGTAGGTGTCACAGGCAGTATGTTGAATAAAAGAAGCCAGACACAAAGGAGCCCAATCAGAAACAGGCAAAACCAGCCTTTGGGGTTAGACATCAGGAGAGCAGGTATTTAGGGAGGAGTCTGCAATGTTCTATTTCTTGCTCTGGATGGTGATTTCATGGTATCTATGTTTTGTGCACTTTTCTGTAAGTGTATTATAGATCAATAAAAGTTTTGAAATAATTTTTTAAAATCAGAATGGAAATATTAAGAGAGGAGGTGATGGTCTTGCTGTGGAAAGAAAGAGAGCCAAAAGAGAAGGGATTTCAGTTGGAATGAAAGACAAATACTTGTGAAGCACCTGTCACATGCCAGAACTGTCCTCCTGGTTTTCATATATATCATCTCATTTAACCTGCCCCAACTAACAAATGAGAAAATGGAGATGATGGTCGTGAGTTCCAGTATTCACTAATTCTCAGGCCATGACATGGAAACCAGGGGGCCCTTCACAGAGGCCCTGGCCTCTTCTTCTGGGCCTGGCAGCCCCCCACACTGCCCACCTCACACAGGACCCTGACTTTGTGTCCGAGAGCATTCACACCCCCAGCCCTGGCCTGGAAGGTGGAGATGGTCTTGCAGTTCTAACTTCCTCCCTTCTGGAATCTCGCCCTCGTTGCCATGTGAATCCTATAGTATTCTGTTAAATAGCCTGAGGAAAGTACACTATACTTTGTTGCATATAATAAAACATCACTTGGTTAAATGTAAACGTTGAAAATATGCTAGAGGTTTTTTTACAGCCGGATTTTTTATAACCACATTTTATGAACACACTAAATGCCTCAAGAGGTGGAAGGGGCTTGGTCCCATTTATCACCTCTGCCTCGTAGACCAGGGTTGAGCCTGAGAAAGGCTTTCCTTCTTGCTTTCCCTTCAGCTATTCCCGCTGTGCCACCTGGTCGGTGGTGGTCAAGTGAGATGGATCCTGCAGCCCGTACGGGTGGACAGGGCTTATTACAACATTCAGGAGAGGAGACAAGGGTGGCATTCCTGGAGCCATGCCTGCTTTGGGTCCATCCTGCCAAGTAGGTGGGGTGGGCGACAGGTGAGCCCCCCGCCTCATGTCCTCCCTGGACCTCCGCAGGCTGGCTGGAGGTGCACTTTGCGAGCCCATTGCCACTCTTTGTAGTGCCTTTGCTCTTGGCTTTGTTTGTCCAAACCCTTCTCCCAGACCAGGCAAAGGCCGAGCTGGCTGCTCCACCCACCTATGTGGGAGGTCAGGGCTGGAACCAGCACTCTTGCTAAGGAGCAGACACTGGCCTCTTGTGGAGAACAGCTAATTCTTGCAGTACTCCCCACACCTCTCCAGATGGAGCGCTGAGGGAGGCCATGAAGGCAGGGAGAAGGGACCCAACCCTCAGCACCCGAGCAGACGGTGGGTGCCAAGCCTTTCTACAGATGGTTGATTCATTCTAAGGTGAAGAGGAAAAGGGCTCAAATCTCCAGGGCCTGTTTGTAGAGTGAAAGGAGTTGCCTGGCTGCAGGGTCACAACCCCTGTGCTGGGCCAGCAGGGCCGGAGGCAGGAAGGAGCCGCCCGGCCCTGAGCCAGGCTCCTGGCTGCACTGGTGGAGGGAGCAGGGTGGGGGCTCGGGGCAGCACCCAGCCAGCAGGCCTGTCTCCGGTGCTTGCTGGGGCACATTTCTCCCAGAGAGGGTGGCCTCCTCGTGTGCTGTGTGGGGAAAAGAAGAGTGGCCATAGGAGGGCGCAGAGAAAGGAGGAGGCACCAAGTCCCAGGGGACAGGAGCTGGAAGTGAGGGCTCCTCCCCTCTCTCTGGTTTGAGGTTGAGGGTGGCCCCCTTGGTGGACAAGGAAGGACCAGGGCAGACCCATGTGAGACCCAACACATCCATGGTCCCTGACTTGACACTGCAGATTCTTGGTCTCTGCCATTGGGAAAGGCGAGAACTAGCCACGTGCAGGGCTGTGGGGAACATCAGAGTGCTCTGCAGATTGCGTGGCTCACAGGAGGTCTTAAATAAACGTGTCTGTCACGGCCAACGGCCTCAGCCTATACTCTGGGAACAGGGAGGAGGGTAGTGGCTGCTGCTGGCCTGAAATAACATGCTCCAGGATTCAAAAATTCCTAGGAAGGAAGAGCCTGCCTGCCCAGCGATCCGGCCCCGCCAGGGAGGCCTGGCCTGCCTGATGCGCAGCCTGCCTTTCTCTGAGGATTTCTGGCTGGAGGGAGTGGAAGGACCTGCTCGGCTGGAACGTTTTAGTCCCTCCCAGAAGACGTCCGATGGGTGTGTCTGTGTCGGGCAGGAGGTGATATTTGACGGGCAGCGGGAGGGAGCTGCGGAGCTGGGTGCCAGGCAGGGTGCGAGCATGGCCTCCCGGGACCCGCCGCCCCCCACCAGCCATGCGCCCCCCGACGTGCCCACGGGGCTCGCGCTGTTCCTCACCATCCCCTATGCCTTCTTCCTGCCGGAGCTGGTGAGTGCGCCCCTGCGGACGGGGGCGGGTGGGGGCTGCGGCGCTCCCCTCCCCCGGGAGAGGGAGGAAGGCGAACCTCGGGGGCTGCTGAGTCCCGATCGCCCCACGGGGCCGCCCGTGACGCTGCCCAGTCCCTCCTGCGCTCACGTGGGCTCCTGCAGCGCCGATGGGATTTCTCCTTCCCCCACTGTGGGTCGTGATTGCGGGGCGGAGGACAGCTGCTAGAATATTCTAGAGCCTCAAGATAATGTTGGAAACGGACCTTAATTATATGGCTTCTTGTCTCCAACTTGTTGTTTGTGCTTTTCTAAAGTTCCAAATGGGAAGCTCCATCTTGCCTTCTGAGAGGGTCTGGCAGTATCTTAATTGTCAGTCAGTTGACTTTGAACTTTGATTTATGCTGGTGCCCCATAGGAGGTAGCTTATGACAACCTCCCATAAAACAGTCGTGCGAGCTGCCCTTGCTGCACACAAGAACCTGTCACCATGCTGGTTACTCTCAGGGGTGCCCACAGCTGAATTCTGGTCCGGTTCCTGCCAGGCACTGGCGTGTTCCCATCTTCACACAGTGCTCACCGAGCTCGGCCCTCTCTGAGCTGCTGTCATCATGCGCTTTGATGGGGACACTCAAGTCTGGTGAACAAATCAGGGCAAAAGCGTTTGTTTTTCCAACACCTGAAATATCTAGCTTGTGGGTGACATTTTCTAGCACCTCTGAAAGTGGCAGTGCTGCCCCAGGCAGAGAGGGACAGATAGAAAGTGGTTCCAACTTTCATCTGGACCTGGCCAGACCTCTCACTTTCGTCGTCTGCCTGGAAGGCTTGGCCCAATTGAGCGACCTTTAGGCAAACTTGTTAAAGGGTACCCATTAATGACAACCAGAAAGGGAGCCAGGCAGGGCGGACTCAGCATTTGGGTAGCTCCAGCCGAAACCCCACCCAAGAGGCAGGTTTCTGCCAGGCCTGCTGCCCAGGGGACACAAGCGTGGGCATCCTGCCAGGCTGATGACATCTTAGTGCACTTGCAAGGTCTCTGTGTAGGACCTGGATGTGTCCCTCACCTCAGAACCACCGCATGAATTGCCAGGACCATGTCTGAGTCAATCATATGCTTTATGTCCATCATAGAAAACACACTGCCTTCCCAGGTCCCTGACTGCTGGAGAGAGGCTGGCGAGCACTTCCCCTCCACAGTCAGACTGTGCTCAAGGACATGACCATGAGAGGCTGTGGTACCAGCAAGGAGACACCATCTGACTTGTCAAGTAGGGGAGGGGTCCAGGCCTGCCACAGAAGCCACTGTGGATTTGGACCTAAAAGGACAGGTTGGACTTCTAGGCTGGGGGGCAGGAGAGGGAAAGGCCTAGGGTCCAGGAGAGATCAGCCACAGGGAGGGCCTGGGGGCTGGGGCTCCAGGGATCAGGAAACACTGGGGTGCGAGAGGCCATCTCGTGCACCCATCCCACAGTGCTGACTCCTGCAAGTGGAGTTCCCAGAGGAGTAAAGTACGTCGGTGCCTTATAGATATGTATGTACAGCAGTCCACAGTTTTGCTTCCTGTGGTTTCAGTTACTCGTGGTCAACTGTGGTCTGAAAATACTAAATGGAAAATTCCAGAAATAAACAATTCATAAGTTTAACATTGTGTACCATTCTGAATAGCATAATGAAATCTCTCGCTGGCCCTCTTGTCCCACCCTGGACGTGAGTCATCCCTTTGTCCAGCCTATCGCTTATACGCCACCCTCCTGTTAGCCACTTAGTAGTCATCTTGGTTATCAGATGGACTGCCCTGATATCACAGTGCATGTGTTCAAGAGACCCTTATTGTTCTCAATAATGCCCCTAAAGTGCAGGGGTAGTGATGCTGGCTCTTCAGATATGCCAAGGAGAACCCAGAAAGTGCTTCCTTTAGGTAAAAAGGTGGAAGTTCAATTTAATAAGGAAAGAAAAATTGTATGCTGAGATTGCTAAGATCTAAGGTTAAACTGAATCTTCCATCTGTGAAATTATGAAGAAGGAAAAAGAATTTCATGCTAGTGTGCTGAGAGAGAGAGAGAGAGAGAGAGAGAGAGAGAGAGAGAGAGAGAGACCACATTCCCATAACTTTTATCACAGTAAGTTGTTATAATTGCTCTATTTTGTTATTAGTTATTGTTAATTTCTTACTATGCCTAATTTATAAATTAAACTTCATCATAGGTACATATGTATAGGAGAAAACACATTGTATATAGGGTTTGGTATTTGCCGCGATTTCAGCCATCCACTGGGGTACTGAACCATGCCCCCTGCAGATAAGGAGGGACTGCCGTACACATGGAAATATTTGGTTGGGTTATTCTGTATGCGCTGCTGTGCACTGGTTTTTTTCTTCAGTAAGCGTTCCTAGCAAGGAGTATAGAATTGTGTGTGCCTCTCATCTCGGGAGGGGAAAGGGAGAACATCATGTGATCATCGAGGTAAGTGATGACTCTGATGCCACAGGAGCAGAAGACATGCTGGGCTGGAGAGGACAGCATAGAGTCAGCCAGTAGAAGCCCTCTCTGCCCTGGTCACCTGGGTATGCTGCCTGCTGCTGCCAATGGGGGCTGACCACATAGCTCCAGCCGTGGCAGTCCCAGCAGATTCCCAGGCTTGGAGCCCAAGACATCACAGACAGGCAGATGTCAGTCTAAGGACATGAGTCCAGAAAGTAGATTCTAAAACCAGGAGCAGAGGCCAGAAAAATGGGGCAGAGAAAATGAAATCCATAAGCTGGATTCAAATGCCATCCGTGGCCCAGAAAGGACACTGGCAGTGCCTGCAGCCACCCGTCCCTCAGCCGCTGGTTTCTAAGTGCCCACTGTGAAGTCTGGAGAGCAGGCCCGGTGCCCAGGGCTTTCCTGTGGGAAAGAGGAGAGCAGAACTAAACCAGGGCTCCTGTGGGGCCGCTGAGGCCCACGCCACCCCTGCTGTCTCGGGCTCTTTTGCATTTCATTTCCGGACCATGACAGACGAGGATAGCACAGACCCCAGGGGCACCTGCGCGTCCCCATCTTCTCCCACAGGTCTTTGCCTAAATGGCTTTATTTTAGAGTCTTTAACATTAAAATGCATGTTTTTAAACTTCTGACTTTACAGTACTTATAATCCGTAGGCAGCTGCAAAGATAGTTCAGGGATGCCCACATCACCTGCATCCAGCATCCCCCATAGTTACATCTGTCCACACGCAAGGACAATATCAAACCAGGACACCAACGAAGCAAGATGTGTCTGTGGAGGTGTCCTCACTTTCAGAAAGTTCACTTTCCACCACTTCACTTGATAGGAGACCTACATCAGTACCCGTTTCCGCTAACTGAACCCCAAAGAGGACTTTCACTTTTACGAAAAAAGGTGAAAAGCTCAAAGAGAGCCCACATCTGTTCTGCAGCAGCTATCATAGAGTCAGCGGCCCCGAGCTCCTTCCCAGGACCACACTGGGTGTCTCAGCCTCGGGCCCCAGAGCCCTGACTGTGTCTGGGAGCATCTGGGCTTTGTCTCCACTGACTCTGTGTGTCCGTTAGCAAGATGGGTCCTCGGGAACCAGAAAGACCTAAGAGAGTTCATGAGGGCGTGTCGCTTGGTGTAAAACGGGACGTAATTAAGCATATTTGGTATGATTTGGTAGGTAACTTTGGGGGTCTGGGAACATTAAAAAATGTTTCCATATGAATTAATGGTAATCGTTTCCTTGCTTTTTGCCATGTCAAAGGAACCTTTTGATAGCAGGGGATACCTGTACACACGTGTCATTTTCTTACATGTGTATTCATACAGCCAGAACCACGATCAAGACACAGAACTGTCCCATCCCCACAAAGGCCTCCCTCCTGCTTCCTTTTTACAGTACCCCCACTCTGCTCGGGCCTGGTGCACTGTTACCCCCTCCTGAAACCCCTGAAACCACTAATTCCACCTCTATAATTTTGTTATTTTGAGAAACTGAGATAAATAAATGGAATCACATAGCATATGGCCTTTTGAGACTGGCTTCTTCCACTCAGCCTAGTGTCCTGAGGGCCACCCAAGCTGGATGTTGTATGTATCAACGGTTTCTTCCTTTGATTGCTTTGTAGTATTCCATGGTGTGGATTTATGTGGTTTGTGTAACCATCGAGCCATTGAAAAAACTTTTGGTTGCTCACAGTTTTTAGCTATTCTAAATAAAGCTGCCACGAGTGTTCCTGTGTAGGCTTTTGTGTGGCTGTAATTTTCACTTCTCTGGGAAAATGCCCAAGTGTGGTTGCCCGGTGTGTGAGAAGTGCATGTTGGCTTTTATTAGGAAACTGACAAACCCCTTTCCAGAGTGACTACTATTTGACATTTCCACCAGCAACAGAAAAAGACTTTTCAGATCTTAACATTCAAATTTGTATTTTATTCAGTTTCCAGTGGAATTCAGATTTCTCATTTGAAAACAGTAATTTCAAAATGTAATGTCCCAATATGAGAAACCTTTGAATCAATGGACTTTAAGGTGAGAATAGACACAGTTTGTTTCCTCTCTGCTTCATTCAGTGAGCGTGGTGCCTGCTGAACCACGTAACTTACGTGGTTACCAGGTAACTTACACCCCGCCTCTTTCTTCTGAGCAGACAGTGCTAGATAGCCACATGAGCTGGGGTGGGGGGACCCTGTGATTCCCATCGTGGTTGACTTGTCTGCTGTTTCACAAGCTGAGTGGTGACCCAGGTAACTAGGACTCACGAAGTCCTTATGAATGAGAGTCCAGGGAAGTCTTGTAACTTTCGACCTTTTTAATCGTTAACTTACTAATTAGATTTTTGACTAATGAAAGAAAAACAGCTAAGAAGATTTCCAGAGAGTCAGCTAGTGCAGAGGTGAGATGGTCAGAACACCGTGGTGTTTCATATTTTCCTTTCAGTTTCCAGCGTGGCCTGCACTGTGGTCAGAGGCAATGCTCTCATCAGAGCCTTCCCAGTGGGGACACACATCTGCATGTCACCCACATCCCCAGCCTCCCCTCAGTGTCAGCCCGCAAGTGCTGCTTCTCTGTTCACTTGGAAAAGCTTGTGTGAAAACCTATGGCCCCCACTGTCTCAGGTCAACTGTGAGGGGCTGAGAGCAGGATTGGGGCTCATCCCAGGTCAGGCTTAGGGCAGGTTCCTTCCCTTTTCTTGCAACATTACCTTAGAAGTTGAGCTTTCCCAAAGATAACGTCCATCCCCTTGTTGTCTCTGCCCCCTTTCCATTCTCCATGCTTCTGGGGAGTAGCAAAGGCTGACTCAGTTTACCCCCTTCATTCCCACCTCACCACCACGCGGCCTTGCCCAGCCTCACCTGCTGTTCACAGGGTACCACTGAGTCTGCCATAGTATGCCCGGAGATGCATACTGTGGCAGGCATGCAACAGACAGGAAGGGAGAACAGGGGAGGGAAGTAAAAGTACACAGAGTATGGGGCTGGCGAAGGGCAGGCCTGGTGAAGGTGGCTGTCAGTCCCCCAGGCTGCTGCACCCCTGTGGTCACCCTGCACTGGACCAGTCGTTACTCTGCCATCAAATGGTGTGGGGACGGTTCTCCTAGTTAATGCTGTGAGACCCTGGGCAGGTTGTTGACCCAGTGAGCCTGAGAGAAGGAGAAAGTAACAGGAGAGATCTCCTAAGGCAGCTGTGTGGTTTCCATAAAGGCTTTCGCTGGAAGGTCAGCTCAGGGGACCGCCCTAGAAATGTCAGCCCACACTGTTTTATTGTCCTTGGCCATCAGGACCTCTTCCCAAAAAGCTGGGTCCCTTGCCAGCGGATTCCAATTGTAAACCCACAACTATTTTCTGAGACGCTGCTCTAGTCTCAGGCTTTGCTCTTATGATCTTTGATCATAAGGGGCAAGTGTCCGAGGATGGGTCACCATAACGAGAAGGCAGCTCCATGAATATGACAGAATTTGTTAAAGAGTGTAATCTCCTTACAGGGGTGTGGGGTCAGAGCGGACAGGTGACCCGGCACTCTGCACAGGTTACTCTCCGCAGGCCCATCATAGAACTTTTTAAAATGTGTAACTCAGGTACTGGTGATTGACAAGACAAAGGGGCAAAGAATGCAGTCATGCCAGGGGCCAGTTGATATTTATCTTGGTCGTCACACCATTCCACTGTTACTAACAAAAATATTTATGGCTGCATCTTAAGGAACGCAGATAATCATTAACTGGAAGGCTTTGATGTGCTGCTAAGGACAGCAAGGACCCAGGGCACAGAGAGGAAGTTTTGTTTACATCTCTAGCTGGACAGATAAGGTCAGGCATGGCCTGTCTGAAAGGAGTGATGCAGGAATATGTGGACAGCACCCCAAAACAGAATCGGGGGTGCTCAGCCACAACTTCCAAGGCCCCCAGGATGCTTACTCGAGGGGTGGAGGGTATGGCATTTGTGACACTAGGATATCCTGGGACTGGGAGTTAATGCATATGGAAAATCAGGCTGTGAGGAAAGAGGGGGGCGGCCCCACACAAAGGCCATGTGTTCGGGCAGATGTTTCGTGAGCCCTGCTCTGTGCCAGACATGATGATGTAAAGATAAAAAGGCAGACGTGACCCTGTCCAATGGTGTCCAAAGTCCACCGGGACAGATGGAGCCTTGCCAAGGACACTAGTGCATGGTGTGTGCTACCAGGGTGTGGGAGGAGGAGGACACAGCGCGCTCCATACGGACTGTTCACGCCTTGCTGAAAGCCTGGAAGAGCAGAGTGGAAACGCTGATGCCACCAGGCAGTGATAAGGGGCTGCAGCCTGCCCCCAGGAGGAAGCCCCACCCAGCTGGGACAAGGCCTTTGAGGAGGAGGTGCTGTGAGGGAGGGGTTGCCCCGAGGGAGGGGTTGCCTCAAAAGAGGGGCACAGGGACCTTGGGGTTGGAAGCAACTGCCACTGCTGCTGGAGTGACAGTGACAGACCAGTAGCTGGGAACTGTGGTTGGAGTTCCAGCCCGCATCACAGAAGGATGAACTTGAGCCGAGCGACCCTGGAACTCACTGGCACCATCCACATCCACCTGTCCCTCATGTCTGGACTTCTAGTCCTATTCTTCCTCTGACTGTTTGGCCAAACCACGAGCAGCCTTCCCTGAGCCACACTGGCCCCTCCCAGGTAGACAGACAGGCCAGCAAGCCTGCTACAGCAGGGAGTCACTTAACTAGCAGGTGTCCTCCTGCAGGGTGAGAGGAGGGGCCCAGCACATTCTCACCGCTGGCCCTGGGGAGCCCAAGATAAACAGTCTCACCAGTAAGAGGCACCCCACCTGCCACCAGCACCCTTGCAGGGCTTTTCACCTGGAGAACTTTCCCAGGGCATGGCAGGTCTGCACAAGGCAGGAGAACTTTCCAGAGTTGTCCAGACCAGCAAGCTGCAGGAAGGGCCAAAGGACTCCACACCCTGTTTCCTGGCCTTTACCCCTCTTACCTCAAACCACTCCTCACATCCTCCTATACCTTCCAGGCACTCTGTCCCTCAGCTGTCACCACCTGGTCAGACCTTCCCCATCTGGGCTACAGTGAACGGTGGCTGGGGGCCCATACAGAGCCCAGCCCTGTAGCAACAGAGCCACCGGGACCCATGTTCCACAGCAACTCAAGGCCCAGACCCCACCTCTGGCCTCCAGCTGCACCTGGAAGGCACCTGGGGGGCCCTGGAGTGGGGTCGCAGTGGGGTTCTCACCCAGGGAACCAGGCTTCACCAGGGTGGGGTCCCAGAGGCTTTCGACCTGTTTCAGAGAAGCCCATCAAGCTCAGCCCCTCTCCCCGGCCCATCTCTGAGCTTTGCTTTTCTGCCTATGTGCTGTTTGCAGCCCCCACCCACCCATCAGGACCCTCTCCCTGCCCAAGTGATGCTGGCTGGGGTGGGGGGTGTTCATTTCAATGCCATCCTCTCTGACGGCACAGATTCGTGTAGTCCTTCCTATGTGCAGCTGTGAGGGGTTGCAGGTGGGGTGGGGGGCTGTCCTCGGAGGGAAGATGCTCCTAGGGCCTGGGAGGTGATGGAGCAGGAAATGGGTGGGGATGAAATAGTGGCTGTTTGTCCCCATTGGTCCAAGCCCCTGATGGAAATTCCCGTGTGTGGCTGGGCCACAATAGCTGTCCTGGAGGTGTCACATGGCACCACCTGCATGGGAATTGGGCCCAGGAAGGTGAGACTGAACAAGAGTGACTGGAGAGGCCAGCAACCCAGCTCCTGTCTCCTTTCTCGAGTTGGTCAGCAGCTCATACCAAGCACCTGCTTTGAGCCAGCATCCATGCCCTGCACTGGGGGGACACAAAGACCACAAGGCAGAGTCCTGTGTCCAGGAGCTCTGATTCTGGGGAAGAGGCAGTAAGGAGAGACAATGACCATGAGGGAGGTCACCGCGGGATGTGCTGGGGACTTGGTAATCAGGAGTGGCTTCCTGGAGGAGGTGATGTTGGTCTGGTCCTTGCCCTTTGAGGTCTGGTCATAGACAGGACGTGTAGGTGGGGCTGAGCAGGCAGTTAACTGGGACTGGAGTGAACGGTGACATCCTTGGGTTCTCCGCACCTGACGACGGGTAGGATTGTGGTCACTGGTCACAAAATATCTGTGGGTTCCTGGGAGAAGGAAGATGTGGGGAGACCTGCCTGAACCCAACTCCAGGGCTCATCTGGTGACTTCTTGGGGACATGTGAAGAGACATAAGGTTAATAAATGTAGGAGCCTAAAAGGGGAGAACAGTGTGGAAGCCTGGCAAATGGGGAAGCCCTCCAGAGACCACTGTGGGAACTGGATGCCCCTCCTTGTTTACATCTTTTCAGGACTTTCTAACCTTTCTAAGGTGCACAGTTAAAAATAAAAAAGGTAAAAAAATTTTGCCCCCAATAATGCTTAATTGTTTTGATTTTTAAGACAAGAAGGAAAAGCCCTTTAGACTTTGGATGGATCGGAATGTTTTTATTATTCTATTTTATGCTACACTGTAAACTGTACTGTTTAGTCAGGATAAAGCTGGGTCTGAATGGGTGTGTGCGGTCCTGGGGAGGAAACGGTGGAGGAGACCTGGAGGTGACTCACCGCCCCTCCCGCTGTGGCATCCTGCCCCTCCCGCCAGCCAAGCACACCCCAAGGTGGGCCCTGATTTCCCCGGCAGGCGGCCAGCCCATCCTGTGAGCTCCTGAGGGCACCAAGGGCCCCTTATATGATCTGGTCAGACAGGGGTGGTCTGGCCAGCACTATTGTTCCTGGAGTAGACTGGATGAGACAAGGGCCCTTACTGGGGAGCAGGGGAACAGACCAGCCATTTCCTGCAAGCCTTAAAGCCACAGAGAGATATTCTCACTCCCTGACGAGTGACTGGGTGCTTGGAGGTGTCCTAGGTTGAATTATGGAGCATAGAACTTCAATATAACGCTAGTTGTTTGGGGCCCTGGATTCCCATCCAGGCCTGCCATGCCCCCTTGGGTAACTGGGGAAGTCACTTGGCCTCTCAGAACTGGTCAGTTGAGGAGGTGACAATGCCCAGAAAGCTTCCCAAGGTTGCTGGCCCACAGACACAGGGGTCTCCAAGCTGCCACAGGGAGACCTGCAGCGGGAGAGGGCTGCCCAGAGCACCTGACTCCCAGGCTTGATTTGGGCCTTTTCCTCCCAGCTGGACGTAGTACAACCTGTGCTCAGTGTGTACGAGGGAGGGGACAGAGGCGAAGCTGTCAGGAAAATTAAGACAAGTGGTAAGAAGAGGAATGCAGTGTTGGTGTTGGGTGAGACCCGCCATGCTGAAACACCGCCAGCTATGCAGAAAAACCTGTTACGGGTGTCAGTGTAGGGTGTCCCTGCTCCTGGCCAGCCCCACCCAAGCCCACCTCCCAACCTCAGCTGGGAGCTCTGCCCTGCAGGCCTGAGAGCTGGCATCTTTTGGGCTCCGGCTTTGCCTGTCACACAGGTTCACCGCTCGGGCAGCGTCTGTCTTCAGAACCTGGCAGTGTGTGAAGTTCACTCTTATATGGCAGTCCAGCCCCTGCCCCTCATCTGCCCCTCACCTATCCCAGCCTCTCACTTGCCTCAGCCCCTCACCTGCCCCTTACCTGCCCTATCCCCTCACTTGTCCCTCACATGCCCCTGCCCATCTGAGGCCTCTCAGCCCCCAGCTGCTCCATGCAGGTGGACAGATCCATCCTCCCAAAGCAAAGGCCATCCTCTCTTGTCTCTCCTGTTCAGTTTTTCATAAGCCTCTGTGATCCAGCACAGCACCTTTCTTCTTTCTTTTCAAATTTACATGTTGGTTGTTTGGGTTAGTTTAAAAACTTGTCACCAAGCCAAGCAATTCTTCCCATAGGCCAGGGTGCTGATTGACTCGGTCTCATTTCAGATATATTTTGTGTACCTAAAACAAGCCTGTGCACGCGCGCGCGCGCGCGCGCACACACACACACACACATTTTCTTCTTTTTCTACACAAATCATAGCACACTGGGCACACTTGTCTGTGCCTTCTACAATTCTTAGACTTTGTTCCATTTTGGTATAAAAAGGGCTTGTTGTTCTCTTTGAAGGCTGCTGAGTACCCGTCTGTGCAGACCTCATGGCTTTCAATAGTCCCCGCTGGGCAAACATGGAGCAGGTTTCCTAGCTTTGCTGGAACCAGCAAGGCTGCAGTAACAACCGTGCATTTGTCATTTTGCTCATGTGCATTATTTGTAAGACAAATTCCCAAAAGTGCAATTACTGGGTTGAACAGTATGTGCATTTAATATTTTGATTGATAGTGTCAAAATAGTAGAGCAGTTGGTGGCACCATTATTTTACCTGGAGATGGCAATGGACTTCAACCTGGGGGCTGCAGGTGGGCTTGAGGGGAGGGCCTGGGAGCCTCCAGGTTTGTAGACAGACATCGTACATGTACATAGGTACATTTTTCTAGGTGGCCAAAGCTTTCATCAACTCTGCAGAATGATGTGTCCTACTCACCCCGCTGATTGGTCCCCCAGCTCTCCCAGAGGGAACTTCCCATCCCTCAGGAAGACCAGCCGTGGACATTCCCTCATCTGGGTCTTTCTCAGGAACATCCTCTCCTGTCTTCTCTGCCATTCCAAGTGGTTTTGGCTATCATGGCCAACAATGGCTATGAAATGCTCACCACTTGCACAAGAAGCAGCTGAGGTGGGTCAGTGCAATGCCACTTCTATCAGATGGACAGGGACATGGAGGCAAAGATGAGTTCTGTCACCTTCCCAGTAGGCAGTACTGGGATTCAAACCCAAGAGGACCAGTGCTGCCTCTGCTCTGGCAGGGGTGGGGATAGAAGCGAGGACATGGGGTCTGGGGTCCTCATCCTGGCTGCAGCCTCTGGAGAACTTCTAACAACACAGCCTTTCTCACCAGCTCAATCAGACCTGGGGCCTTTCTCAAAGTCCCCAGTATTCCAGGAGGAGCAGAAGTCTGCATGCTGCCCTGAGGGAAAGACTCGGGCGTGAATGTCAGAAGCTCCTTGCCCCTGTACCATGTTTTTGTCTTGATTCTTTTCCTTTATTAAGCTTTTTTTTCCCCCAAAACAATAAGGACTGATGGTATAGAGGTGAGCACAGCTGCCTCCCAAAATAAAATACCCCAAAAGTGACCAAAGTGGGTTTTTCAAAAAGTATCATTTTCAAGTCATGGGTTTCCACTTAGTTGGTTATTCCAATCCATCATGGCTGTTATATTTATTTGATGCTCAAATTGTCCCTTCTTTGGTCTGCAGGGGCTTTCTGAATTGTTCGACCTAACCCAGGAGTCCTTGGAAGTGTTGTCACTATCTGTGTGATAAGCTGCCCAGACCCCACTGCCCCCCAGACCTAGAATCAGCATTTCTCCCCAAACTACCATCAGGGGACTGTTACTTCAGTTCCAATAGGCGGGTTCTGCAACCAACACCTTAAACGTGAGGGGGCTGTTCTCCATGCTCTAGACGAGAGTGAGTGACCAGACTTCTTGTTCAGCTCCATCCTACCTTCAAGATGCTTTCAAGTTCCAGCCCAGCCTTTGGGAAATACAGAGTTTGTGTTTGTTCATAAGAACAGACTCTGCTCAAACTTGAAACACACTTGATCACAACACCCAGCTACAACACAGTATTCTACTTCTAACCATCTAAAAATTGGTGCTGCTCTTGGGAAATACAAAATGAGGCTTAAAAGGAGAGAATAGTTGAGACTGCCAAGAAAATCTGGGAAACTCAATTTGAGTTAAAAAAAAAAAAGGAAAGATAAACACTCGAAGCTGCTTTACCTATAAAGAACCAACCCAGATTGCTTGACACAGAAATGAGATAACACACTCAACTGGGCTTCATTCACCAGAGTTTGTCCTTGGCCCTGGTCCCTTCCACTGCTCAGAAGGTGGAGAGCATGGAAATAAAAGTAAATAGCATCCCTCTGTGTCACATTTATTGTGCAAGACTGAAACCGGTTCAGGAGACTTCCGTGCAACCTGAGTGGATTCCCAAATGCTCAGAGGCCCCTGCCCTCAGGTGTGAAGTCTGATTGTGTGGAGAGACCCTCAGGGTTCTGCCCCATGTCCTGTGCCACCTTGGACCTCAGTCCCCTCCAGCACACTCCACCTCACAGACTGTGGTGAGAATTAAGTGTGGACGTGCAAGTAATGTGCGCATGGCAGAGTCTGGCCAGGGCAGCCTCTGATGGCAGGAGGGGACAGGCACTGACAGGCATGGTGGGGCTGAGTCACCCTTGCCCTCCTGGACCTAGCACAGGTGAGCTGGCAGGAAGCAGAGGCAAGTATCAAGTGGCCACTTGCTGGTCTTAGAAAGCCCAAGGGAGTTAGAATTGCTGTTCAGATTAAATGAGGCCACCGGAGAGAGTGCATCTTATAAACTGTAAAGCACCTGGTGAATGTGAGGTGCCATTATCTCCATTTGGTCAACAGAATGTTCTCTGACCCCCTCCCCACCTACTTTGTTCCAGGCCCCATGTTGGGCACCAGCAGTACAGCAGAAGGGCACAGGCTGCTCTCTGCCCTCAGAGTCTAACATGAGTCTACAATTGTACAAGCTCTGGTGTAGCCACACAGTCCTGACTGCGACCCCACTAACAGCCAACATCATTTGGGTGTTGGCCATGTGACAGTATCTGTATGTACTTCCCATGGCGCGTGGAAAGGATACTCAGCAGGTGCCCTAAGGCTGAGTCCTGGCACCTCTTGCAGCATCAGCTGCCCCATCCTTGGGATCAACTTGAAGGGCCCAGTTCAGAGGGAAAGCAACCCCCACCCATTCATGCCCCCTCCGTCCCAGCCTGGGACTTCCCAAATCCACCTGGAGACTGATTGTTAAGGTCTCCCACAGCTGGTGCTTCAACAGATGCCAGGCTTCCAGAAGCATTGTCCAGCCCATACAAGTCTGCCTTGTGGTCAACTTCCTGTTCTATTCTGGCTTTTCACCTGCTCTCTTTCTCTCCCTAAAAGCCCATGAATTCTCCATAAATTCAAAAGTGCATTTCCTATCGAGGACGATAGCAGTGGAAGCCTCATAAGGGATGGGCAGCATAGCTATGCCTATGGATTGCTTATTTGTAAGATGAAAGCATATCCCAGAAAGCCAGGGGTATGTTATGAAAAGCAGAACCTGAAAGTGTTGAGCTGGACAGAAGTAAGTGGAGTGCTTTAGTGAAGAGAGTCTCTAGTAGCATTATTCAGAGTCATATGCTCACAACCAAAGTCCACTCATAGGGGGGAACACGTGAATAGGAACCGCAAACTACAGAATCTGGCTACCAGGACCAAGCTAATGGAATCATCAGATATTGAACATAAAATAAATACCAAGCAAAATTAATAAAAAGATACCCATACCTCAATACATTGTATCAGCATCACACAACCAGAGAGAAGACTCTAAAAGCAGCCAGACACCTAAGGCAAAGTCCAGCAAAGGGGCAGCAGCTCAGCTGACAGCCAGGCTCTCAGCAGCAATAGTGGAGTGATATGGAAAGAGGCAGAACACAGCGAGAAAACAGAAGTGCTGAGAGGAAATGAGTTTTCTGACAATTCCAACTGACTACTACAAACAGACCTTCCTAAAGAAACAACTAACGGTTGTACTTCAGGAAGAAAGAAAGTAATATCAAAGGAATATCTGAGGTGTAAGAATATTCTCATGACTCAAGGTAAGCAAGGATTTCTTAAACTTGTCCCCCCAAAAAACAGACTATAAATGAAAAGATTAATATGTTTAATTATGTTAAAGTTAATAACTCAGTTCATCAAAAGACATGATAAAATGTGTGCAATGTGCTGGCAGAATACATTTGTAATATTTATAATGAGATCCACACCATTAGAAAGAATTCCTATGAATCAATAAGAAAATGACAAATCCATAAGGAATTTGGAACCAATAAAAAAGTTCACAGAAGAGGGAATATATGAAAACAAGCTCAATCTCATTAGTAATCACAAAAATTAAAATCTAATGAGATACATAGAAAATTTCAAGAAATATACCAACCAACCACCAAAAATACCTCCTTGAATTAAGAGAGCTCAGCAAGTTGCAGGATACATTGTCGACACACAAAATCAATCTTGTTTCTATCCACTAGCAATGAACAATTGGAAAATTTCAAAAATTATTAAAAAGCAATATTATTTACAATAGCACCCCCCAAATCAAATACTTAGGTGTAAATGTAAGAAAATATGCATGGCATCTATAATGCCTTAAACTACAAAACATTGATAGAAGAAGTCAAAAGGCATGTCAACAATTGGAGAGGCATACCATGTCCATGGATTGGAAGATTCAACATAGAAAAGATGTCAGTTCTCTTCAAATTGATCTCCAGATTTAACACAGTCAAAATCGCAGCAGACAGATCTTGACAAGCTGATTTAAAAATGTATGTGGAAAGGCACCAGCACTAAACAAGGGGTGAGCTGTCTCCTAAGCTGTCTCCTGAGAAGTGTGAATCACCTGCACTGATGATAGCTCTCTTGATTATAGTGACTTTATAGAAAGTTCGAAAATCTGGTAGTCTGATTTCTCCAAGCTACAAGCCTAGGAGCCATCCTTGGCTTCCCACCCCCATCGTCCCAAATCTCCAGTGGTCTCATAACCCAACAACTTCCTCATTTTGCAAACTTATCTTCCTACTTCATAGAAGATAGATAGATGCTTTGCACCCACTGTGTCATGTGAGAAATGGAACATTGTCTCTGGAGGCCTCCAGATATCCGTCCTCAGCTCTATAGTCCTTTCTCCCTTGGGAGGACCATTCTCAGAAGGCTCTGAGGAAAGTGGGTTCTGAAGGAATTTGGGAGTGGCATCAAGTTCAGATTTTGGAGCTGTTGGATTTGAGGAGCTTGAGGGGCAGGGCCAGGACTGGAGTGGGGCAGGTGAGGTGCCTGGGGTGCAAAATATCATGAGGAACTTGCTGTCAGGGTCATGCAATTTCAGGGTTGGCCCCTGCAGAGAGCAGAGACATGCAGTGGGCAAGTGGGTAGGTGTGCAGGGATGAGGCCACGGCGAGAAGTGAGCTGGAGGTGGATTCCTGGGATCAAGCAACTGTGGTGCTTCCAAGCACAGGCTTAACAGGAGTGAAGGGACGGAGAATCCAGGAGTCTCACAAGGACATCCTAAGGAGGCCCCAGGAAGGAGAGCTGCTCAGAAAGTCGGCGACAAACCAACAGCAGAACCACTTGGAACTCATGTCAGATTTTTCCCTCCAGGCCTCTCGCTGGACATGTGTCTAGTGGACATTTAGTTCCCCTCCCGGGGCTCTCCAACAGGGGCGCAAAGCCCAGCCCCAAAGCAAACAAAGGCAAAGCCCAGAGAACAAAGGCAAAGCCCAGAGAACACAGGGGAAAGGTTGCTCTCTCCACTGAGGGGGTGATAAATGGCTGGACAGAGTTGGGAGGTGATTAAACTGGAACCGTACTGCCTGCTGGTAATGGACCTCAGGGTGTCAGACAAACCAAGTGCCTGGGCTGAGGGGACCAAGGAGCAGGAGAGTGCCAGTCCACAAGTGAAAGTGAACAACAGGGAGCATGCCACTCAATGATGTGGGGCTGCAGGGGTGGTGATGTGGCCCACGGAGGATGCCAGGTCCTTTATACAGAGGACCTTTTCTATGTCACAGCTCACTTCAGCCTACTCTGGCCTGGGAAATGGGTTCACTGTGGCCAGAACTATGGATTTCCCAAGAAATGTCTGAAATCTGGATTTCTCATGTGAAATATTGTTTTGTTTTGTTTTTTTATAGTACTTTTTTTTTTTTTAACTTCACTGGAGAACAATGTGTTTTTTTCCAGGACCCATCAGTTCTCAGTCAAATTGTCATCCTTCAATCTTAGTTGTGAAGGGTGCAAGCTCAGCTCCCAGTCCAGTCACTGCTTTTAATCTAGTTGCAGGGGTGGGGTGGGTGGGGGGAGGTGGAAAGGGGCACAGCTCAACCTTGTTGTTAAGAGCACGCACTCTAACCAACTGAGCCACCCGGCCTGCCTGTGAAATATTGTTTTAAATGTTGGAAACTTATTCAGAAACGTTTTAAAAACTGTATATGCCAACACCATTTGGTCCAAGAAGACACATCTGCGTGCCAAATTTAGACAAGTCCTTCCATTGGCAACCTGTGTGTTAAGCCCTTGAATTTTCTAACAAAAGTTGCTGTGACTTCGGGGCCAGCCTTCCATCCCACCTAACTTCACCAGAACAGCTTTTAACCAGAGCGAGGAGAGGAGAGACTCACAAAGGGAAGCACGCCCCCCACCAGCAAACAAAGCCCCTCCTTCTATGGTTTTGTCTTACAGATACTTGGGTTCTGGGTCTGGATCCTGGTGGCCTCCATCCAAGTGGCAAACCCGTTGCTGCAAGGATGGGTGATGTACGTCTCGCTGACCTCGTTCTTCATCTCTCTGATGTTCCTGCTCTCTTACTTGTTTGGATTTTACAAGAGATACGAGTCCTGGAAAGTCCTGGTAAGAGCCAGCAAGGGGGCCCAGGCCCTCGGGCTCCTCCCAGACTGGTATCCTGGGTACTGTGGGGACAGTGGGCCTTCTGAGTAGGGAGGGAGAAGCAGAGACCTTTTCTGGGCTAGTCCCCCACGGACCCAAGACTTCTTATGC
This sequence comes from Hipposideros armiger, assembly GCF_001890085.2. Taxonomy (NCBI): domain Eukaryota; kingdom Metazoa; phylum Chordata; class Mammalia; order Chiroptera; family Hipposideridae; genus Hipposideros; species Hipposideros armiger. Next base: position 62,443 of record NW_017731660.1, read on the forward strand.
TCATGAGTTTTCTGTTAAACCAGAATTAAGTGTTGCCCTGCCAGAGATAATCTCTCATTGTATAAACCTCCGATGGCTCCCTTGTTAAGAATATACACGTTCTGTATACAGTTGACCCTTGAACAACATGAGACCTAAGGGCACCGACCCCCTGCACAGTCAAAAATCCATGTGTAACTTTTCACTCCTCCCAAAACTTAACTACTAATATCTGAGTGCTGACCAGAAGACTTACCCGTAATATACAGTCAATTAACATGTATTTTTTGTGTTATATGTATTATATATTGCATTCTTACAATAGAGCAAGCCAAAGAAAAGAAAATGTTATTAAGGAAATCATAAGGAAGAGAAAATACATTTACAGTACTCTATGCATTTGTTGAAAAAAATCGCGTGTAAGTCTAAGTGGTCCTGTGTGATTCAAACTGTATTGTTCGAGGGTCAGCTATATACTCCAGTATCAAGCACATCCTGACACATTTCGCTCCAATTTTATTTGTGGTAAAAATGTTGGAGTAACATTGAAAGAAATATCGCCCCAGTCTCAACGGCCTGTCCCAGTCAATAAGCTCATTCCTCCGTATTCTTCACAAATTTTGCATGCAATGTATATATTGTATTCTAATCACAGTGAACCAATAATTTGGGGTGTTGAGTCTTTCATTTACTATTACGTCATTAATTATTTTTCATGTTGTCACATCATCTTGATAACCATTTAGGATTTTTCTATGTTGAACAACTTAAAACACACAGATGTAGTGAGGATCGTATTACGGACCCTCGTGTGATGGTGACCCAGAACCCAGCATTATGGAGATTTTACCGCACTTGCTTTCTAGTCTTTGTTTTTTTTCCTGAAGAATTTTAAAGCAATCCCCAAGCATCATGTCATTCTATTCTACACACTTCAGTATGCCTCCAAAATGTATGCACGCCTCTTACATTTTCATACGTATATAAAGTTAATCCCTTGGTGTCATCTGAGACCCAGGTCCCACTCAGATGTGTTGGCGCATTTCAGTCAGGAGTGTCACCAGGCAGGGCCACGCATCATGCTTGGCAATGAAGGTTCCTGGGTACCTTAATTCTACAACATCTCCCTCTGCCAGTGGAAGCCAAGTCAGCTGTCAAGTAGGAGGTACCCCATTTTGGATTTGCTTGTTTGCTTCTTCCTGGTGTGACTTGACTCCTTCCGCTAGACCCTAAACTCTTTGTAAGCTGGAAGTTAGCACTAATGGTTATTGAAGATGAGTTGACCCTTTCTGGCAGGAATGTTTCATAAGTGGCATCAAGTCACATCACACATGGTGACTGACAGTCCCTCTTTCGGGGAGTGTGACAGCCCTACCCCATCAAGTTTTTCTCTAATGCCTTCTTTCATCTATCGATGAATTTTCCTGAACTGAATATTCCATTCAGGGTTGCAAAATGCCTATGACTTGCCTCTGGTGACATTTCTTCCAGAATTGATAACCATTTTTAATGGCTGCATGACATTCTCGTAGAGCTGAAGGACACTGCTGGGAGTTTAGCACAGAGGTTCCAAAATTGAAATCCGGAATCTGGTTAGCAGACTTCACCAAGTCTACTGTGTGTGAGCCGACCCTCAGTTTCCTCCTCTGTAAATGGGGATAACAACAAGGCCACCTCAGGAAATTCTCTGTGAAAATGAAGTGAGGCAACGGGTGTATATGGTCAGGACGGTGCCCAGCACACATAGGAGGTCTTTATAACACCAATGGTTAAAAGCATGGGCTTGGCGTTCATGTGGCCTGGGTTCAAATCCTGTCTCAGCCATTTGTTCAGTGACATTGACCTTGTTTCTATTTCCTCAAAATAGCACTAATGATAAACAAGACCTACCTCATAGCTGACAGGGTTGAATGGGGTAGGTGAGAGGACTGCTCAGCATAGAGCTTGGCACGGATAAGTTCTCAGTCAACGCTGGCTGATGTTTATATCATTATTGCTGTTTATTAATCCACTATATTGTTCACTACATAGATATTTTATGAGAAACACTGCAAAAAAAACCAAAACAAAACAAAAGGCAGAAATTGGGGAGCGTGCTGTCCCTTTTTCTCACTCTTCCCAGCTGTGTAGTCAGAGGAAAGCGCCCACTCGCGTAGGAGGCCGTGTGACATGGTCTGTGCTCTGCCCTTCCAGGACAGCCTGTACCACGGGACAACCGGCATCCTGTACATGAGTGCGGCCGTCCTGCAGGCACACGCCACCATCATTTCCGAGACCCAGGACCTGAAGAGCTACTACATAAACACCACGGCCTCGGTGGGTGCTGGACCAGAGCCCTGAGACCCAAGGATGGAGGGGTGGCGGGAGGCCCTGCACCCTGGGGCTGATGAGCCTGGGGGACAGAGGAGGGGTGGGCACATGTGTGTGTGCGTGTGCGTGTGTGTGTGTCAACATGTGTGCCCACCCTTGTAGTGTCCCAGGCCCAGGTTCAGATGTTACCTCTCATCTTCGGTTTTTCCCACCTCAGCCCTCTGACATCCACTTCACTGTCCTCAGATTTTATTTTTCCAAAACACAATTGGAACACCCTTCTCTCCTATGAAGAGTGTTTAATGCCTCCCATTGCTGGTGGAGTGGAGCCCAGATTCCTCAGCATGGCTGACCTGTTTAGATACCCTTTCACTTCAGTGACAGAGTCCACAGGGGGAACATGTCAGCTAATGGGACCCAAGTCAAGGTGGCCCAGCTGAATGGTGGGACAAGCAGGACCCCCAGACCTCAGGCCCCAGATTGCCTGCCTCCTAGTCTCTGCACCACGGCCTCTCATATCCCTTTATGCAATGGCGCCCTCACGTGGTAAGAGCTCACAGCCGGCAGAGGCCTCCTCCGTGTGGTGCAACCTTCTTCCTTTACCCCACCTTGAAAACTTCCAAAGTGGGACTGAAACACACAGGCTGGGTCTGAGTTCTGTTTTATTTGGGGGTTCCCACAGGGGTGCAGTGTGGGGTGCTGTTCCAGCTTAAGAATGGGGTGCCAGGCAAGCACTGTGATCCCCTAGGGTGGCCTTTGCACCCTGACTCCTTTCCGTCCTTGTCAAGCTGCTTTGGCTTCTTTCCAGTCACCACTCCAGCAGCAGCCCTCGGGCCTCAGTGGCCTGGCCCAGCACCCCTGCTGCTCATTCTTTTTTTTATTTTATTTTATTGGGGAATGGTGTGTTTTTCCAGGACCCATCAGCTCCAAGTCAAGTAGTTGTTTCAGTCTAGCTGTGGAGGTTGCAACTTGGTGGTCCATGTGAGGATCGAACCGGCAACCTTGGTATTATGAGCACTGCACTCTAACCAACTGAGCTAACCGGCCGCCCCACTGTTGCTTATTCTTGGTCAGTTGCTCTGGCCAAACCGGCCTCCTTGCTGCCCCGTGAACACACGACACAAGCTCTGGCCTCAGGGCCTTGGCAAGGACACCCTCACTCCAGAAGGCAGCTCCCTCTCTTCCTTCTGTCCTTTCTCACTCAGGTCACCTTCTCAGCGAGGCCTTCCCTGCCCCTCCCCCAGAACTCCCTTCCCTGCTTTATTTTCTCCTACTTGTTCCCCTCTCACTACCACTCTGCTGTTTTCTGCTGCTTGCTTTCTGCTTCTGCCACTAAATGTAAGCTCCAGGAGGACAGGCGTTCTCAAATATTCACTGTGATAGCCACTATCATTTTTGAAGTATAATGGGGGCTTAAAAGACACTTGTTGGATGAATGAATGAATGAATAAATGAATGAATGAGAACAGAGTGTGAGTGGACAGAGGGACAAAGTGAGGCTGGAGCAGTAGGCCAGGCCTGAAAGGCATGTTAAGGGTGAGGGCCTCTATCCTGAGAAGCAGGGTCGTCATACAGTTTCAGCCACATGCTGGGGTAAACAAGGCCATGTTTTCCTCTTGGGGAGATTAGAGGGGCAGAGTGGGCAGAAGTGGACAAGTTGAGGCCGTAAGAAGTCCTGGTGAGGCATGACGGCACTGAGACAAGGAGGAAGTGGGCGCACAAGCCAGTCGACCTCAGACTTTGGCCATGGTGGGTGGGGAGGGAGCAGTCGGGGTCACGAGTATGTGGTTTGGTGCTGAACAGGGTGAGGGTCCTGGCACCATCTGAGCTCATGAGGCTGTGGTAAAATCTCCAGAGCTCAGTGCAGACATTTAAGAGCTGGTGGGGCCTCTGAGGCTCTCACGAGGAACTGAGCAGCCAGCGCTCAGAGCGGAGTCTGGGCTGGCGAGTGAAACTGGGAGTCGTCGGGGAGCCAGTGGTGACAGAAGGTGGCAGGGGCAGATAGACGCCTAGGACAAGAATGGCATGAGAGAGAAGGCCCAGGGTAGGGAGGGAGATGACCTGCTTTATGGCAGGTGGAGAAGCACATGGACCCAGATGAGACTTGAGCAGGACACAGGGTATGGCCTCAGGACATCCAGGTGGAGAGCTTCAAGGAGGATGGAGCGGTTGGCTAGTGGCACAGGTGGACGGGGCACAGCGGGGTCACAGCCGAGGCGGAAGTCCCTGCAGCGGGTTGCAGGGCTGGCCCTGGCTCTGTCTAATGCCATCACTCTATCACCTTGCAGTTCTTTGCCTTCATCACCACCCTGTTCTATGTCCTCCATGCCTTCAGCATCTATTACCACTAGCACCTATGCCTGCCCCTGAGAGATGCTCGGAGAGCCTGGTCACTGGATGAGCAACACAGCAACAGAACGTCGGTGGGACTAACAGACCGTCTTTTCCGACTGAGTGACGAAATCACACTCTGCATGTCCATTTGGGCATTTTCAATCATCGGGACGAATATGGAAAGGCTGTCATTGTCTTTTTCCTGGGAAAGTAACTGGCTCTTGGGGCTGACCGTGAACCTCACTCTTCCAGATACTAGTCTCTGAAGCCCTCACTGATCCGCCCTGTCATGCCTGGCTGGGGATTCTGCCTCAGCAAGGATGGTCCCCCAGAGCAAGAGCTCAGTCTTACTTTCTTAAAACCAAAATGGTGCTGTCACTGCTGCCACATCTTTGCCTAGACACACAGACCTTCCCCTGCCCCATGCTTGTGTTCTGCTTTGCAGCGGGGACCAGCCATACGGCCACCCCATTCCCCTATCTCCTTCCCTTTCCTCCCCAGCTTTGGGATACAAGGAAAATCTGTACAAAATCAATTTGGAGGGTAGATTTGTGGGAAAATAAGTGATTGACTACAAAATTGTCATACATTAAGACCTACGGAGGAGCCCTTTCAGAAAGCATGCAGCATCAGGCCTCCAGGATGCCACCTCAGAAGGACTAAAAGCCACCTTGTCCCTCAGAAAAGGTCTTCAAGGAAGAAGGCAGGACGTCATGTGCAATGACATCCTGTCACACTACATGGGACATCTCAGGAGGCTGGGAAAGGACCCCTGTCCCAGGGACATGCTCTCACACGGGCACTCACTCCCCTTGCGTCCCCTGTGGTGCCACCTGGGTGGGACCTCCTGCAGTAAGGGGCTCCCACGGACTGGACCTGCACCGGCATTTGACTTTTGGACCATTCTCAATGAAAAGGCTGGCGTCACACACACAGGAACCAAAAGTCAGGTGCTTGGTTTCAAAGTAAATGTTTCGAGAGGAAACTGTTCATCTGGGGTTTGTCACCTGGGCTCCATCCCTGTCCTCAGCTTTGTGTTGGGTCATCTGGCCTCCCAGGTAGGGCACAGCCCGTAACTGTACACGCTCTGTCTCTGAAATAAGTTAGGACATGGAGGGACTTGTCTCAGCCAATTGGAGAGCTCACAGTTTCTGTTAGCTTCTTTCTGTTCCTGGGGGAGGGGAGGGGGTACAGGGAGTCACCGAAGACAAAACTGGCTTCACTGTCCTTGACTGCTCTCTTGAAAAGCCACCATTTATCTCTTTCTTGCCTGGCAGCTGTCTGGGAATAGCACTGTCCATATTTACTGAGCAGCCACATCCAAATAAAAGGTGTTTCTACAGCCAACCGCACTGACCCACTTGATTTCATGATGTCAGCAGCTGGAGTGGCCACCGTTTCATAGCCCTCTGTGGAGGCTTGAAGGCCCAGCCCACGTTTGTCTCCAGGGCTCAGGGTGGTGGCATTGTTTCCACCTCAGTAAGGACGGTTTGGGTACAAGTTCCAGAGCCAGCTGAGGCAAAGCTGGGGGCACACTGGCTGGGCCTGGGGGGTGAAGGGCTTTGGTGGGCACTGAGTGGACCCCTTGCCGGCCTTTTGCCTCATGTCCCTGCTCTTCTTCCTGGGGTGCTGTCCTTCTCTCTCACCCTGCAGACCACATTTACTGCAGACACTGTGGACCCAGCCCTGAGCCCCGGGCCCCCCATTCACCTGCAGCTGCCCCATTCCCAGCTCGCTGCCACCTTCCAGCCTTGGGGGGAATCTCCTCTCTGTCTAGAGCCCTCCCTGCTCCCCCCACCCCCCGCCAAGCACCCCAGCAAGAAAGCACCCTGTGGGCTGGGGCACAAGCTTAATTGGCTTTTCTCCTTTAGCTCATCTACACCCTACTTTCCCATGGGGCTTCTGAGATTCTGCACCCAAGTCCTTGGCTCCAGGTCAGCATCAAGCAACCTCAGACCAAGATATCCCATAGCCACGTCCTGAGCACCGAGCATGTGGGCTCAGGGTCCCATGAGTCACACCCCTGCTCCAGGCTAAGCAAGCCAGAGACAGGTTGGATTTTCGGCTTTGTCCCGGAAAGCCAGTAATTCTGCCTTAGCCAGTAACTGGGTTACAATCTTCAAAAGTGAGGGAAAAAATAATAAAATGTTAACATTTAGAAACAGACAACATGCCTCTGGGGTGAGCCAGAGAAGGACTGAAACAGCCCTGGCTAACAGGGCATTAGTCCCTGTGCCTGGACCCTGAACCTGTCACTGGCCTTTGTGTTGGGAATTTGAAGTGGAGCCAGTCTCAGAGAAAGCTGGACGCTGACCTTGGAGAATCACACACAAGCTCTTATCAGCATGCCAAGAGGGAGGAAGTCATGCCCATCTGCTGATATCCCCCCAGAATCTGCAGGGCTAGATTCTCCCACGGTTAGAGCTGGTCCTTCGAGGACCAGAGCCCTTGCTCCTACACACCTGTGCCTCTGTCACTGTCCCCAAGGCTTCGTGTATCTGAGCCTGCTCAGTACACAGCAGCTGGTCCATCACCTGTCAGCAGTGCACATGGGGGGAGGGTGCCATGTTCCCACGGTGATGCTGCACCACCCTGTGCAGAGGCCTAACTCCCAGGACTCTTGTGACCTAGTGGGCCCCCCGAGGTCTCACTGCCTTGGGGTTTATGTCTGCATCGAGTCTGAACCAGGATTGTCAGCCTGTCTTTGTTGTGTGTGTTTTTTTCAGAGAAGGAGTGTTGGACTTGGTGACAGAGCACCTGGGGAGACTCAAGGCTCCACCTGGACGCTTCTTTATTGCAATGTACCCGCCAGAGGCGTTCAGGCAGCACAGTGGTTTCTGACCACTTTAAGTGTACCACTGGCCTGAGTCTACTGGCCAGTGGCTGCACGTCCCAGGGAGTTTGAGCAGCAGGGGCAGCCCCACCTGTGTGCTGCCGCCTTTCAGAGCCCCGCCTGCTCCCTAGTTCTCCCCACAGGCCCAGCTCCTGTGCCAGCCTCAGCAATGTGTCAACAGAGGAAACCTTCCTATCCCACATCCAGATGCTGCATGCCCAGGTCATAGGTCAAGACCTTAATCATCATCGTCAATGTTCCTCCCCCTTTTCTTCTTTGTCTTGACTCTTAGCCATAAGGAGGTATTTTCAAAGCATAGAAAACAGAAAAATATGGCCCAGTTTATGAAAACATGCAGAATGCCATCCCAGGAAGTTTGGCCAGCCCTACTTCATGCTCTCTCTCCCTCCTTTCATGTTAGCCCCAGGTCTTCCCCCAGTGCCCCTCCCCAGCCCTGGAGTTAATCACTGCTTCCTGGGTGGCCCTGCACCTGGGTGTGTGTGTGGGGGGTCTCCCCCACTGGATGATGAGTTTCCAGGTCAGAGAGCGAGCTCTTGGATGTTTCTATCATCTTTGCTCATCCCCACCTTCTGGCCCTGCCCCACCAACCTCAGCTCCCACTGCCCTGCCCAGCACTGTGGACGAGGACGGGACTTGCACAGGCCACCGCCCGCCTGCAGGGACTGCTGGTTCATCTGGCTCCTGCTCTCCCTGTCCTCACCTCCAACCTGCAGTCTGATGTCCTGGGAGCCAAGGGAGTTCTCTGCCGGCCTCTGTACTTCCTGGACTCCCATGGCAGCCTAGCCCCTCCCACTCTCAACTCCCATCTATAAGGAGGAGCCCAGTCTGCCACCACCAGGGCCCAGTCCCCTCAGGTGGCCTCGCAGGGCCCTGCTGTGGGCTATCCAGTGTGCGCTTTGGTCCAACCCTGGTTCTGGGCCCAGCACACAGTAGGGCTAATAGAAAGGCATTTGGTACACCTGAAGGCCCCACGGACTGCATGTCAGGGAGCTCTTCTGAGGAGACTGCTTAAACCTTGCCTCCAAATGTCACCCAAACTGGGGACACGTGTGGGCATGGGGCCCGCCGGGCACAGCTGCAGGGTGGGTGAGAGGACCCAGCCCCTCTGAGCGGGTGGTGCTGGAGTGGGAGGCAAGAGGTTATCATAGAGGCGGTGTGGAGCCTTCTGGTCTGAAGGCAGCCACTCAGGACCCAGTGCACTAGGCCTGACCCAAGGCAGAGCCCCAGGGATTGCCAGTGGCCAGTGCTCTGTCTCCTACTTCCCTGCTGGGGGGGGGCTCCCACCCACCCCCACAGGCCCGGGAGGCCACTCAAGGGGGAGACATCCAGGGCAGGCTGGCCAGGAGACTGAGGCCTGGGGAGGCAGGGAGGATATGTGCAGCTGCCACCCCAGGTGTCACTTGTCCACGCCATGACATGGTGCCAACTGATGGCCCAGTGGGAGCAATGGGGATGAACCATAGATGAAGCTGGGCCACCAATAGCTGGGTTTCTACTGTGGCTGAAAGACTGTACTTGCTGATGAAAATTCTGGGACTTTTTTTAATTTGTTTCCCTTCCCTAGAGATGCAGGGCTGTGAGGACCCCTTTTAAGAGCTCACAGTCAGGCAGCGGTGACACTGACAAGGTGCCATCCTCTGCTTTTGTTCTCAGCTGCCGATTGTGGGATTGGTTCTCCCAGTCTTCCCATCTTCTGAGTTACAAGAATTCACAGCTGGTGGCTCTTGCTGTGACCAGAACAGAAACTTCCACTGACTGAACCTGGAAGGGACAAAAACAGCCTCAGGCCTGGGAAATGGCCACCAAGAAATGAGGTGGAGATGCAGGTGTGTGAGTGAGAGCCAGAATGTTCTCTAGTGGACTCCATGTCCATGTAGGGGAGAAACATTTATTCTGAGAGTGAAGGTTATGTGGAAGATCACACACACATGTGACAATGATGACCCTGGGGGGGGGGGACGTTTATTAATACTGGCTTCAGCGTCTTGAAGCTTACGTCACAGCGGGCACTGCAAAGGGCACTCAGCCCTCATTATCTCATCTCACCCACAATAGCCCTGTGAGTGCGGGATCGTGATTGCCATTTTATAGACAAGGACACCAAGGCACAACCACCAAGTAATTTGCCTGAAGTCACACAGCAAGTGAATAGCAGAAGGAAGATTTTTAACCTGGGTCCCAAATTCTCTCCCTCTAACCTGAGGGCTCTCCAAGTTCTCTCAGTACATGTCTGTTGTCTATTTAACATGGGACCAGAAGGAGGTCGATGATGGTGACAGAATCAGAGGTGTAGCCCTGCTTTTGTGGAAGGCGGTTCACAGAAGACAAAGCCGGAGGCCAGAGTTCGGAAGGGACAGCCGCCTGGATGCTCGGTTCCTTCCTGTGGGAAGGAAACCCAGGGCAGGAGGGTTGTGACAACCGGGTGACAGAAGCAGCCCGAGCAAACAAGAGTGTCCATCAGCCAGGGGCCCAGCCCAGGAAGCATGCTGGTTTGTCCCCTGGCCTCAGAAGTGCGACCATCTAATTCCAACCACACATCTAGCTTGTCTCTAGCAGATTGGGGCCATTGGGGTAGAGGAAGGAAAGTGACATTTCCAGGGTGGGGAGCTCTGAGGTTCAGGGTCTCCTGCCCTAGCATTCCCAATGTGGCAGAGTGGGCTGGAGGCAAGGCATGTCTCCTTTAATGGGTTTTCCAATGGCCGGGTCTATATTCTACATCCATGATATTTAAAGAACAAGGGACATCTCCTTCCTACCCTCGGTCCCTCCTCTCCCTCACCCACCCTCCAGTCCTCTGAGGGAACCACTATGAAAAGTATGGCTTCTTTCCTTCCAGAAACTTCTTCATTTATACATTTACAAACTCACATTTTCTGATGAGAAAAACAAACAAACATGGATTATGCTTTATGATTGGTCTGTAACTTCCTCTTTTCACCTCCAAAAGACATCCTCCTGAACACCCTCTGTGTCAGCACGTGAATGTCTACTGTCCCTTTCCCAGCTGACCTGGGGTCCCACAGTGTGGCTGCAGGCCTCGTGTGTCTGGGTGACTTCTCTGATGCCGAGTGCAAGTGGCCACAAGGCTCTCTGGAGAAAGGTTTGTCCTTTCCCACAGAGTCGCTCCCTCTGAGCAATGACCAGAGGTGGGAGTGGCAGGGAGAGGACCTAGTAATGCCAGGAGTCTGGTCTCTTTGATGTTTAAGAGGTTTAGAGGGGGTGATGGATCTGGGAGGTGATGTTTCTGAGAGGTGATGGTTTGGGAAAACGGTGGGTCTGGGAGCTCTTGGGTCTGCGAGGTGATGGGTGTGGGAGGTGATGGGTCTGGGAGGTGATGAGGAAGTGATAGGTCTGAATCATTTCTCACAATGTAGTGCCCAGCTCTGCACAGTCAGGGCTGCTCCCCAAACCAGCTAGGTTGGTCAGATGAGGGTCAGCCCTCCTCCCCACAGGCTGTGGATCCTGTTTACCCTCTTGGGCCAGGCTATTCCCTGCTCACCTCTGGGTGCCCCTCTCTGGATCTTCCTCTTCTGTCACCCACATGAGGCAGCGGTGGGTTCCCTCCCTTCCTGCCAAGGGCTTAGTTGCTCTGAGTCATACACCAAGACCCATGGCAATCACGAGATTTTCCTCCTCTTACTTTCGGCCCCGCAGTTGGAAAAACAAGTCCGTTTGTCGTGATAGGAATCAATTCATGTAAAGAACACACTTTGTGTCACGGTTGGCAATTTTAGGGAAACAATGGAACACAGCTCCTGTGGAGTCTAAAGGTTCCCCGCCTTCCAGGAGCCTGCCTGCATGCTAAATTGTCCCCTCCTCATTCCTTCTCTCCGTATCTTCAGCTTCTCTCCGTATCGTCAACACTCATTGTGCCTGGTGCCCCCCACGTGCCAGGCACTGGGCACCGACAGATGAATTAGTGAGTCCTACTACTCTCCATGAGGACATTCCGTCTTCTGCTCTGACTTGCTCATTCTGCTTGATGGGGATCTTATGGTTTTATCCTGTTTTCTGACTTCATGCTGATCCAGCTCTCCAGGGTCCCTGGGCCACTTCAGAGACCTCTGGGCTGCTCCCTGACCCCTGTGTCTTTCAGATCTATTCCAAGCACTTGGCACTGACCAAGTGTTCCAAAGACTGAAGGAACACAGGCACCTGCCGGACTCCCCTCCATTCCCCACAGGAGAGCTCACTCTGGCCTTGGAAGGGCCTTGATGGCCCCCACCTGGAATGCTTGCAGGTACACCAGCCTCACCTCCACTACCAGGCTCCCACAGACACCTCCCTTTTCAGCCTGGTCACCTGTGCTCAGCCTGGGTGTGGCACGCAGAGGGTACACTTGGGACTGAATGATTGGACAAGTCACTGTGTGGGACCAGGTTACCAGAGAGGTAACCTGTCTGCCACTTCACAAGCTCTAAAAGATAATTTGCAGAGACGGAAGCAGTTACCTTGATTTAGGAGAATCAGGGACGTGAGCACAACTTTCCTTTGTACATTTCCTAAGTGTGTGTTTTTTCCAACAGAAAACAGAAATGCTAAAAAGAAAAGATAGCGAGACAAAGCCCACTGGCACAGTAGGTGGGAGGTTAAAGTTTCCCTTACTTTCTCAACAACTGGAAGCCAGTGTCTTCTCTAGAAAATGGGTTCTTTCTAGAGGAGTCAGTCCCCATGGGGAGGCCTTGGGAGGAAGCCTGGGTAGAAGTATGAGTTTGCAAGTGAAAGGCCTGGGGCAGAGGCTGTTCCAGAGTGTACCTGCTGAATTCTGACACTTACTCAGCCACTGCTTCGGGTCTAAGAAGCATGCAGTGTGGCAAATGCTGTCAAAGGGGTGAGGGAAACCTCGAAGGAAGGTGCTCGCTCAGAAGCAAGCGACCCAGCCCCAAACCTGCTGAAACCACATTCCGAGGACCCAGGGGCCCAGCCCTGCTCTGCGTCTCTGACGTTTCTTGTTGTTTTGGGCTACTTGGGCCAAATTCCCAGTGCAACTCGCTGGGCAGGTCCTGGCTCTCGTCTAGGGGTGCAGCGTCCGGCCCTCTCTGGGGCAGACAAAAGGAGTCTGATGACTTTCTGGGCTGAACAGGGAAAATGACTAAGCTTGATGCACACTTTACAACCTGTGAATTTTGCCTCTTTGCTCCTGAGCCCAGCCTGCCCTTGGCCTTTCCAGCTGTGTCCCACAAGCCACCCTGCTCCCCACAGAGATCAAAGCTCTCTGGCCTCCAGGACCTCTACACTGGCATATCCTCTCTCTTTCTTCCCTGCACAGCCATCCTCCAGTGACCCTGTCCCCATCATTTCCAGCCTCCTTCTTCCAGAGCTCACTGCCTCTATTTTCTTCTACCCTGGACGCCCCCACCTGAGAGCCTCAGACTATTAGTATGGATTTCCGTCTTTGTATTTGCAGCCCTGGCAGTGTGTGGTGCAGTGCCTGATGCTCCTCCGAAGACCCTCCCCACTTACCCACCGCTCACTGTCTCCCACGAGCTCCCCCGGCCCCTAGGCCGAGCCAGATTATGCTTGCAGGTGCTTTCGGGGCTCCCTGCTCTGTCCTTCCAGCACCAAACCTTATTGCACATTTATTTTATGGGTGTCTGGTTGATGCCTGTCTCCTGCATCTGGCACCCCGTGATAACCTTCAAACAGGCAGGGACCACGTCCATACTGCTCCTAAGCTACTCTTGTCTCCTGGCGCTTACGGAGCTGGGACTGATGAGGAACTGAGGGCAAGGGCCTCTGTTACTGTTACATTTTCAGTGCTCCCAAGAGGTGCTCGGAAATTGGACCCTGTCCCCACCCCAACCTTGTTGTACAGTGACTGGCCCACGTGCCACCTCTCAGCATTTACAGAGATGGGAAAAGCACCCAGTCTGGGTGTCTACTGACTTCATGTGATGTCCCGTTTTAAGTGGAACCCACCTAGGGAGCAGGGACTCACAGGCCCTCGGCCCTATGTCCCTGTCCCTGAGATAACCAGACACGCCAGTCTCAGTTAGTTGCATGCTCTGAATCCCGGAGCTCAGTGGTGACTCTTTCAGGTGGTGGTGGCACACCAAGCCTCCCCTGCACAAGGAAACATGAACCTAGAAGAGGTTGGGAACAAGAAGAAGATCACATGCAGTGGCTCATTGTCACTGGAGTTAGCAGGGCACAGGTGTCCCCTTGGCCCATTAAGGGGCTGTTCTCTGGGGAGCCGCACCTCTAGTTTTCAAGTGTGTAGATTTTAGGCAGTAGGGAAAAAGGCAGTGGGGATCGTGCCGCTGGAGTCAAGAGTCCAGTTACCGTCCCTGTGACCTGGGCACATCCCCTCCCCACTCTGTGCCTGTACAGTGGGTGACACCTACCAGAAACGCTCTGTAGGATGATGTCATGTAGGCAAAGTGCTTAAGTGCCATGGGCAGGTCAGGCACTTAGTCGGCTAGGGTCAGCGCCACTGTGACTGCCCTTAACCCAACTGTCCAGCAGGCACCCTCGCTGCTTCATGTTGTGGGTGGAAATCCAGGGCTGTGGTGACTGTGAAACAAGCAAGATCGGTTGGGATAAATGCTGACCTAAGGCAGCTCTGACCTCGGCCTTCCTCCTGCTTCCCCAACCATACACAGGAATGGTGACCTCCAAACTTCTGTTCCCTGTCAGGGTCCAGAGCTCTGACAGCTGGGAGGAGGTGCCTCGGGGAACAAGCCCAGTGCTTGAAATGAACCACCAAGGCTGGATGCGGGCGGTTGCTGACGGTCTGCGTGGAACACAGCATCTAACAGCCAATGCCCACCTTAAGCATGGTTGTAAGTGCTTGTAGCTTTGGAGACCCAGCAGCACTCAGGCTCCAGGCTGGGCCCCACCCCTCAGCAGCTGTGTGGCCTTGGGCAACTACTACTTAACCTTTCTCAGCCTCCATTACCCCGTTAGTCAAATGGGGTCATTCTACAGACCTCAAGAGCAAATCACCTGGTATTATTTATTGGCAATTTCTGTCCCCTGGATCTTTCCCAGAACATATTCCTCTCCCTCAATCCCCTCCCACCCATAGTCGGGAGGTGACTTCTTCTTCCCTCAGGCTGGCATAGCTATGTCACTTTCTACTTTCCACTTTGTATATGCCCACTCTAGGCCATGTTATTATGTTGACCAAAGCTCCAGATCCAGCCCAGGCTGACCCCCACACTCACACCCACTCTGCCGCTTGGAAGACTGAGGACCCTGCCATGATTTATTGTTGGCTGGGGTTGTTTTTTCATATCCTGCTGGAAACCAAAGTGTGGTCCTGTGCCTCTTATCAAAATGAACCATCAGCAAGTGTCCCAGAGCCTCCTTTGGAAGCTCTGCTGTGAAGTGATGTGAAGACAAATCTGTCTCTGCTTGCAGTACTCTCTATGTCCAAACAGAGTCCCCCTACTTCCTCCTCTGTGGTCAGGCACAGACAAGGCTGGGACCATGCTGGCACTGGACAGGCATGTATTGAGCACCTCCCATGGGCTGGGTTCTCGGTTAGATGCTGAGGATATGACATACCTGGAAGGACACAGGCTGATGGGGTGGGGTGGGGTGGGGTGGGGTGGGGTGGGGCCCGGGTGGGGCCCACCCTGCAGAGGGTGAAGCGTGGGCAAGACGATGGGCCCCAAGCACAGGACTACGGGGGAGCAAAGTGGGGCACAGAGAAAGGGACAAGCCTCCTTGAACTGGGCCAGGCAGCTTTCTAACACTCTGTGGCCTCTTAGGCCTTATCAGGGGAGGTCTGGGGTTAACAATCAGCTTTGTTGAGGGACACCAGGCACTTTCCCCAAGGCCCATGCTTGAAGGACTTAACAACAAAAGTTTGAAATAGCTAGCGAAAAAAACAAAGAAAACACACACACACACACACACACACACACACACACACAAACCAATCTCAAGGCCAGGCAAAGAAATCATTAAAAATTGATATGACCTTTATGTTTTTTAATTAGTGAATACCAATGGAGAAATTGCCAAGGGGCTGGATTTGCTTCAGAGTTGTCTCGCTTCCTATGGCCTTGCTTTGAGGCTTGTTCCACTAAAGTTCCCTCAGGAGGAAGGAGATATCGTCCTAGGGCCAGCAGGCCCAACTGTGTAAGATGCCGGGGTGGGTGAGGACCTGGGGGGAGGCCCCTGGCACTTTCACTGCCCATGTGCCCATGAAGGTTCATCCAGGCAGAGGGGTCCTGCCCTGGGCACTTGGCAGGGGACAACAGGCCTTGGCACAATGGCCCCACTTGTCTCTGGCCACCAAGGCCAGCAGCCCTGAGGAAGCTCACAGAGGTATAGAGGGATTTTCTCATATCACATGCCTGGTCTCTCTCCAAAGTGATCAGAATGCACAGCTCACTGCAAGGATTTTTGCTTTGGAAAATGTGTCCAGGAATTTGCTTCTTTCCAGAGGGACTGGGAAGGAAAGAGCTGTGTAAAAGGGAAAGGGTGAGGATCCCAGTGGAGAGAGGGAAGCTGCGTGCCCTCTACCAGCTGTGGGTGAAGCCACAGAAGTGTTGCGGGGTCTGATCTGGGGGCATGCCCTGGTAATAGTGCCTAAATTAAAATAAACAGGCAATGACTCCAAGTGTGAGACTTGCTTAGAAATAAAGCAAAAAAAAGAATAAAGAAATTGTGGGCCAGGAAAAAAAACACATAAAAAGCCCCAGTTAATAGGCATTTGAAAGACATGGTGGGGTGGGGGGAGTCCTCCCATCACAGAGACTTGGCTGCCTGCTCTGAGAGGAGGGGGTAAATCTGCTCTAGGAGCGTCCCCTGTCCCTTGGGCTCAATGCAGATCTGTCCCAGCACTTGCTGCAGGGTTGGCGTAACTGAGAGCGACCTCCTACCCTAAGGCGGACAGACTTTCAATTCCAGCTTATAGTGGAGCGGTTGGTGATGGCCTCGGGCGTGTGGGGAGAAGGAGTGGGTGGCCAGAGCTGGTCTCAGCGCTCTCACTGCAGACCCCAGGGGGCAGGACTAGGAACTCATCCAACCGTAAGCCTGGACGAGGAGGTCGTTAATATTAACGCACCGCCCCCCCCCACACACACACACACACCCGGCCCTGGAAAGGTGAAGGGACCCAACTTAAGAACAGTTAAAGCAACGGTGACTCGTGGGGCGCTACAGTGGGTAATTTGAGGGGCATAATTATTGATGGTTGTCATTCCTAAGGGATAGTGATGACCTGCGAAGAGTGCACAACCTAAGTGACTTTGTCCTGCTCCCGAGGGAGGTGGCTCGGGAGGTGGGACGCAGGGCCAGGCCCTCGCCCTCGCTCGGCACGGCCGCAGCTCGCCCTGCGAATGGGTCAGGGCGGTGCCCGCAGCGCGCCCTCCTGCCAGGTCCCCTGAGGCGCGCCCGGCCGGAGGGCGGGCAGGGCAGGCGACGGCCCGGGCTCCTCCCTCCTCGGCCTGGCGCCCCTGCTCTTAACCCGCGCGCGGGGGCGCCCAGCCACTGGGCTCCACTGAGCCAGCGAGCGGTCAGCGCGGAGCCGGAGACGCGCGTCCCGACCCAAGCCAACGCAGCCCGCAGGCATGGCCCCCGCAGCGGCGTCAGGGGGCAGCTCCCTGCCCAGTGGCTTCGCAGTCTTCACCACCTTCCCCGACCTGCTCTTCATTCTCGAGTTTGTGAGTGGCTGGTGCGCCCGCGCCGGGTAGGGGCGGGATGGGCGTCCGCACCAGATCTGCAAGCTGCGCGTGTCCCGGGAGCGTCCGGGGAGCGGGGCCAGCGTGATGAGGGTCTCCCCCGACCCCTCCACCTCTCCAGTCGCTTGGTCCCTTCTAGACTAACGAAAATTGGGGGACACAGTCTCCAGGATTTCGAGGGGAAAGCAAACGCGCAGCCTGGGTCAGATGTGGAGAGTGGGCCAAGTCCCTTAGTTGCGCGCGTTCAAAAGATACGTCCCCACCCGCTTGGCATGGGCGGCACGGAGGAAGCTCTGCTAGGAAAGCGACGTCCGCCTAGAGGTGCCCAGCTTTCTCCAGGGTTAGGATTTCGGGTTTTAAAATCAGCAGAAGAAATCTGAGCAGCACCCGCTGGGGTTTGGAGATTTGGTCTGGTGTCGCGTGGGAGGAGCTGAAGCCGAATCATTCTCTGGCCTTTGAAAGTTTCTGGCGAGTGAACGTATTTAAGACAACTCTGACCTGGAAATAATAAAACAGGCCGGGTGGTTTGCTCCACCGCAGTCATCCTGCCCTGTGTATGGAGTGCGGGGATGGAGGGGGTTGGCAGAGCCTTCCAATCTGGGCTGACCTTGAGCAGCCATCAAGGCCTCCACACTTGTGGCTGGTCCCTCGTTTTTCTGGAGCGCTGAGCTCCTCCGTAGCTGTGGAATGGTAAGGTCTCCCCAGGGCCACAGGCCCTAACCTGGGAGGTGGTGTGCTGTGTGTATTTTGTGGGTGCGGAGCGTTGCTGCTGGAGTCTCCTTTCCTGACCCTCACCGCAGAGGTGGCTGCCTGGAGAGTTGTTTGGGAAAGAGATCGGTCAAACCTGACTGTTTCAAAACAGGAACCCAGCTTCTTCCGGCCTGATGGAGACTGGATGGTAACCACCAAAGGGAGCAGGTTCTGTCATCCACGGAGGGTTTGAGGGGAGGCCGGAGGGAGCCCAGGTTACCTGGTGCCACCGGATCTCTGAACTTGTGAAAGCTGAGTTGAGCCCAAATCTGGGTGTATCCAGAGGGACTTCAAACCCTGGGGCAAGCCAGAATCAAGGAAGTGAAAACTAGAAGAAGCCCTGGACACCCCTAAGCCCACCCCACCATTTATAGATAGGGACACCACCCCCACCCAGAGTAGGGAGGGGCTCTTGCACCCACTGGAATATTCTTTCCCCAAATGTCTCATTCCGTGGTTCCATTCAGCACTCAGCCAGTGCTTACCCGAGGCTGGATTTCTGAAATTGAGTGTGCCGTTCCCATAACCTGGGAACGAGGACTGAGCACTTCATTTAGAGGCTACTGTGCTGCTTTCACAAAGGCAGGGCTTCCTGGCTAAGGGGGAGGTGTGAGGGGGCAGAGACATTTTTAAGCAACAGAAGGTCTCCTAGCATCTCTTCAGTGTCTCTAACTCACGGCTCACTCAGCTTGTGTAGCTGTTTGGTCAGTGTCATAACAAGACTCATGAGAGAGTGTGTTAGGTGCGTTCCCTGCAAAGGGTCCTGGTGCACCCTCCCTCTCTTGCCCTCATGAGAGCAGCTCTGGTGACAGCAGGTGGTGGCAGGGCAGGGCCTGGCTTCACAGAAGGGGCTGCTGCCCAGTGGTATCACAGCTTAGGGTAAGGGGTGCCCCTGAGGGTAGGAACAGCCCAGCCAGACAGGGTGATCTTCAGAGGAAGCCACAGGAGGACCCCACACCGCCCCGACTAGTGAAAGGCAAGAACAGGGTGTGGGAAGTATAATCGGCCAGCGACAGGTAGAAACTTGCTCCTCCAGGACGGTGTGTGACCTGTGGTGGTGGTTGGGGGGGGGGGGGCTTCCAGATGAAGTCATTCTCCCTTGCTGCGACACTTCCCCCTCAGCTGTCTTAGAAGATTTCTTCTCTTCCACCTCAGTCCCTGCTCCCCACCCCATCCCCCAATTTCTGAGAGCCCTGTATGCCTCTCTCTAACTCTCTAACTCTAGATTGGGGGTGGGCTCACAGGGGGTCTCGGGGAGCAGAGAAGGAAACACACACAGTCCTGTAAGATTCCTTCTACACAGATTGTAACTATAAAGCTGTCTGCATCTTAAATCTTGATATGTGGGCAAGGTAGAGGGTTAAAGGGCCGAGGGAGTGCTGCCACCCTGGGAGTTTTTTGGGGTTTTTTTAATTGGGGAATTGGGGGGATGGGAACAGCACTGGGGAATTGGGGAAGGGGAACAGACAAGTTGCTGTCATTTTGTTCTTCAGTCTAGTTGTGGAGGACGTTGCTTCACTGGCTCAAGTTGGCACCATCATTGTGCTCTTCCCGGGCGAGGCAGATCAGTCACCGGCTTCTGGACGGCGGCTCACTGCGGCTGCTGGCCGCTCACGCTGGCTGCTGGCTACACATGGTAGCCCATGGCAACCCACTGCCACAGGGGCTGCAGCCTACGCCGTCGCCGGCGACTCAGGGCAGCCCAGCTCCAGGTTGAGCTGTTGTTCAGCATCTTAGCTGTGGAGGGCAGTGTCACTGGCCCTCATATGTGGGATCCGAACCGGGGCCCTCTGGCGTTCTAAGCCAGTTCTTAACCATCGCGCCACTCGTCTGGCCCCTGGGAGTTCTTTTTAATTATGGACTGTTACAATTCAACAGCAGAAAGATAAACAGCCCAATTAAAAAATGGGCAAAAGACTTGAACAAACACTTCTCCAAAGGAGCTATACAAATGGCCAACAAGCCCATGAAAAGATGATCAACACCATCAGTCATTAGTAAAAAGACATCAAAACCACAATGATGTGCCACTTCACATGAAATTAAGATGACTATTATTTTTTTTAAAAAAAAGAAAATGACCAGTGCTGGCCAGGATGTGGAGAAATTGGAACCCTCATGTATTCAAGGAGGGGATGTAAAATGGTCCCCCTGTGGTGGAAAACAGTTTGGGGGTACCTCAAAAAACCACCATGTGACCCAGCAATTCCACACATAGGCTTATAACCCAAACTGAAAGCAGGGACCTGCCCAGGTACAAGGACATAGGGCTCGCAATCACCAACAGGTAGAAATAGCCCAGGTGTCCATCAGCGAATGAACAAATTGTGACCTATCCACTCAAAGGCATATTTTCCAGCCATCGAAAGGGATAAAGTACTAACACATACTATGAAGTCAATAAACCTTGAACCCTCTATGCTAAGGCAAGGAAGCCAGACCGAAAAGGCACCGACTGTCCGATTCCATTTATATAAAATATCCAGAGTTGGTAAACCCATAGAGATGGAATAGAAACTGATGGTTGTGAGGGTCTGCAAGGAGAGAAAACAGGGAGCAATTGCTTAATGGGGATGGAGTTTCCTTTGGGGGCAATGAAAATGTTTGGGAACTAGATAGACGTGGTGATTACACAGCACTGTGGTTGTATTAAATGCCATTGAGGCAATTTAAAATGGTTAGTTTTCTGTTGTTTGAACTTCGTTTCAATTAAATTTTAAAAAATATTTCAAGTATTACAAAAAAGTATATAAAATAACTTAATAGGAACCCGGGAAATTATTACTCAACTTTGTCAGATCTTAATATTTCTCCTTATTACTTGTAGTGTTAAGGAAATAGAGCCTTTCGATAGCCTCGAGGCCCCCTGGATATTCCGCTGCTACTCTCCTCCTCGCATCCTCAGGATGGCCCTTAGGCCGTGGTGAACTACACTTGGCCCTGCTTTGTTTTCACACTTTATGAAAACAGTACCCTCCTACAAGTTTGCACATGTCCACACTGGGTTATTCTGAGGTGCACAATGCAGGAGCAGAGTTGCTGGGAGGCTGACTGACACTTAATTAAGTTTAGGACCCCCACTTGCTGCCCCTTCCCAGCCCCTGCCCCATTTTGTATTCTCTTATAAAGAAGGTTCCCAAATTGTATAAGCTTTAGGCTAAATCTGGACCTTCCCGGCTCTCACCAGCAGCCTATGAAAGTCACCATTGTTCCTCATCCTTGCCACACTTGGTAGCGTCAGACTGTAATTTTCTGCTCATCCGAGGGGTGTGAAATGCTTGATTATTTAAAAAATCTCATCCAGCAGTGGCTGATCACTCACACTTGACGGGCCCATGCCTGACCTCCCAGTGGCCTGGGAAGTACAGGTGTCAAACCCTGCCTCCACGAGTCACCAGGGTGGAGCTCACCCTCCTCCCAAGGCAGGGAAGGGAAGGGAGGTGGCTGGGGTGGGGCATGGCAGCCTCACCAGGGCCCAGCACCCTTACCCCAGAGCTGACTTCTGAGTGGAAGTGAGCACCCCCAGACCCACACAGGCCATGCTGCTATTGCAGACAATGGGGGCATAGGTGCA
The DNA here is from genome assembly GCF_001890085.2 of Hipposideros armiger. Lineage (NCBI taxonomy): Eukaryota > Metazoa > Chordata > Mammalia > Chiroptera > Hipposideridae > Hipposideros > Hipposideros armiger. The sequence continues at coordinate 83,879 of NW_017731660.1, forward strand.
CCCCCATGGGCCTGGGTGGAACATTCAATGTCTCCCCTTCCCCAACAACTCAACCTGGGCTCTGCTTCTGGCCTGTCTCAGCCCATCCCATAGGGGCTTTTCCTTTTGAAATCCTGGTCTCTGTTTCCTCTTCCCCCTCCTCCTCCTCCTCCTCCTTCTAAGTCAAGACCTTCATGACAGCTGGCCACCATTCACAGCACAGGATGCTGGCACCGGGTGTTTTTCATCTCAGCTCTGGCCAGAGCCCCAAGAGGAAGCATCTCACACAGTGCCAGGAGACCCCTCCCACACCCCCAGCCTATAAGAGAGGCTGGGGTTAAGAGAACATTTCTTTGAAAAGAGTGTGCTAGGGGGTGCCACCACCTCTCCCTGCATGTGCGGAGAGGCATTGCTCTGGGGTGGCAGTGGGGGTGGGGGAGCCGCCTGGAATCGGTTTACAGTGAACTGGGTATAGTAGTTACTCAAATGAGACCGTTTCTGTGACCCAAAGTGACTGTGGACCTTTTATTACTTGAGAGTGACCAGACAAGTCCTGGGACCTGCCCTAGATTTTCACCTGCCAGAATTGGGCACTGGGGGTCGGGTGGCGCAGGATGATACAGCCTTTTTCTGGCAGGTGGTCCACATTCTGGCTACATAGAGAAGGCAGCATCTGAAACCCCAGGAGAGGAGAATGTGGAGTCACAGAAACCCAATTTTGCAGAGCTGGGAGGAAACTGAGGCTCAGAGAGGTTTCTGCATTTCCTGAGGCACTAGGGCCAAGGCAGGTCCTCTGATAAGCACAGCCTTCCCCCACCCCCCACCCCATGGTCACTGGGTGGTCAGCCTACCTTCTCTGATGTTTTTATTGGGGGACAGTGCTCAGTGAAAGGCATCCTGCCTGCCCCCTGGGACCACTCCTGCAGTGACCAAAGTGTGGGGGGCTGGCACTGCCACCAGTACAGGACGGTGGCTGAGCATGGCCTTTCCTGGCTGTGCTCACAGGCTCCTGGCCTTGTCCTTGCCCTCTCCATAGCTGTTTAGAAGGAGAAGGGCACTGCCCGGGTTTCTCCTTTCCTTCTCTCTAAGGGAGGGAAGAATTCTAGGTAGAGGTCTCAGGGGGTTGTTCTCGGTTGAGAAGTGACTTTTCCGGTTTTTCAAGAACCAGAGGCCTGCTTTGATCGGTGACTTTGAGCTGTTCTCTGCAAACTGCTTAGTATGATGATGGGGCTGAGCTCTGGGTTGGGGTGCACATGTCATCAACCATGCTGTGTTGAAGAGTTGCTCTTAAGCTTGCCGGGGGTTGTCCGAGGCACCCTCTCTATCAAAGTGCTTTCCGGAGACAGTAGGGGAGTTCCAGATGCTGTGGCATGGGTGGCTCAAGCTAGGGACAAAGGCTGACCATTTGCACCTGTACCCACCGTGCCCTGGAGACTGGGCCAGTGCCCTATGCTGCCAGCAGAGGCCGGTTCTGAAGCCTTAGGAATGGCTTGGTTTTGCTCTGGGCTCAGGACACATTCTGTGAAGGGAGGGCTGGGGGCAGGGCCTGGGACACCTGAGGCCACCCTCTTCGGACCAGACCCGGATGAGGTCTGACTCATGGATTCATCTCAGCTTTCCACCTCCTCTCCCACTGCTTTGTCCCCCCAAGCCTGGTGGCGGCTTCCTCCCTGTCTATCAAGTATCAGTTCCTGGACATAGTGATTTGGACCAAAGGCCACCAGGGGCAGGCACCAATAAGACACCCCAGCTGTCATTCTGTTTGGTGCTGATGGATGTGAGCACGGTGTGTGAGTGGCAGCCCTTGTCCCTAAAGCACAAAAGCCATGGAGATCTGTAAGCCTGCTTGCAGGTCCTGGCTTTGTCCAAATCACAGGCCCCACCTGCCTTCCACATTCTGGTGGAAGTAAGGGCTTGGTTCTTGGCAGCTCCTGCTGGCACAAGGGTGATGTGGGCATGGATCTCTGCCACCCTTAGCTGCAGGCTCTCTACCGCTTCCACCTCATTCACAGGTCGTGTTCTGCCTGCCTTGGGGCAAAACAACCCCTTTGTTGAACCACGTTAATGCACCAAGGCCGTCGTAGGGCCTGAGGAAACTACATAGGGACTAAAAGAAAAGGCTTGTCACCAGCCATCACACACTGGTATGCAGGGCAATGGGAAGAGGAAGGCCCAGTGTCAGCTGACCTGAAATTCCACACCAGAGCCCCATCCTGCTAGAATGCAGTTGGGTGGGAGGGGAAGGGCAAAAGGGAGGGAAGGGCCCCAGAAACTGCTGGGTCCACCTGTGAAGGAGGCCCTGAAAGGGCCAAGGGTTCAGGATTGGGGGAAGGGGAACTCTAGGAAAAGAGCAACTGGGGAAGGACGAGACATGAAGCCACACCCCCACACCTGTTAGTGGGGTGCAGGTGATGACATAGGTCCTGTTGATGCAGTCAGGGATGAGGATCTGAGGAGCACAGAGGGGGTGATGTCCTGCAGAGTTCTGGCCTTTTGTCCTTAAACACAGACCTTGCAATTCTTTGTCTGAAAGAACCGAGCCTATTGAGCAGGGGAGGGGTGGGGGCAGGCACCTCCTTGTCATGACTCTGCAGCCTCCTCACCCAGGCCCAGGCGGGCATCAGTGTGGACAGGGTGAAAGCTGGTGGGCTCTGGGCATGTCTGCTCTCCTTCCATGTTCCTATCCTCACAGGGGATTTCGGACGGACTGCCTGTGGGTCGCCTTGGGGAACTGCCACAGACACAGAGGTCTGACCTGGGCCCTTGGAGCTGTGGGTTTTGCCATCACCAAAATGAGGACATGGTAGCACTTACCGCCAGGATCCCCATGTAACAGGCACAAAGCTCTTGCAACACGGATGCACTTGGTCACTGCTCAATAGATATTAGGGGCAATTATTACCAATTCATCAATAACTGAAACAGCTGCTCCGAGACCAACTGGCCAGTCCCTGCTGGAAGGAGGCTGTAAGCTTATCCCGCACCCCCTTTTACCTTGGATGCCCTCCTCATCAGGGTGTGCGAGGCAGAGGGTGAGTGAGGTTTGGGAGTTTGTGGGGCTGTGGAAGGCAAACTGGGCTTGTCCCCAGGATCACCAAGTACTGCAGGCACCACCCTTGTGGGGCTTTCCCAGTGGCTCCTTGGCTTGAGCTGCCCTGGCCAGCCGGGACATGGCAGCCCTGTGCTGCCTCTGCCTTGGGGGCGGGGGACTTCATGAGCCTCTCTCCTGCCAGCCTGGTGCCAGGATGCGTGGGGAGAGCTTTGTGAATTCTGAGTATGACGAAAATTGCTGTACCTGCCCAGAAGGTGAGGGAACCGATTACCTGTAAGCCCAGGATTAAACCTTTCAAAAATGATTTGTCGCTCCCTATGTCAGTGCATCACCTTCTGGAAGGGCATCGGTTCGGGGGGGCGGGCAGGTGTCCACTTCCCCAGCCTCCATCCTGCCCTGTGCTGCTTGCTGCTAAGCCAGGCATAGTTGGATTGAGGGGCCTTACAGGGAGGGAACTCCCAGCTCTGTGTCTAAGGACCCTTTCCAGAACCTGCCCTGCCCTCTTGCTGGTCTCCATTCAGGGTGCTTCTTTGGTGCAGGTGGTATCATGGGCTGAGTCTATCCTTCAGGCCTGGGTTTCCCCAACACCTCCACCTGGAAGCCCACTCTGAGAACACCCTGGCTCTCAGCACCCATTCTGCTGGCCCTTGCTGTGGTCTGCCACCTGCCTGGATGGCGAGTTTGTCTACGTCCCAGCACAGACCATGCACCCATGCAGCATTTGTGGTCGGCGTGCTCTGGTGGGACAGAGGTCAGCATCTCGCCTCCCGCCTGGCTAGTGTTTATGAGTCGCAGGATGAGTCCTTGATCCCAAGGGCAGACCGAAGGTGAAACTGACAATCACCACGATTCCCAGGAGATCCCACAAGACCCTCGAGAGAAGTACTGGCCCTGTAGGGGCAGTTTGCAGGTATACACCTGTTCTGTGTATGCTCTCATTGCCAAACTACTCCATGACTCCCATTACTGCCTTTTGTGGGGTTTTTTTGTTATTGTTTTTGCACCGAAGCCACTTCTGCCTCATCTAGCGTGTCCCTAGATTCTGTCTTTCACAGGTGGCTTACCCATATTTTCCACAGAACCTCCTGTTTCTATTTATCCTGCTGGGCAGAACCACTGGGTATGGGCGTGGTTGGGAAATTTTCCATCCTGTGGAGGACATGCCTGAGGACATACCTGAGGCAAGCCCCTAGCTCGTGGGTCTGGGAGGCCCTCTCATTCATTCAGGAACCAATGGCTGTCCTCTGCCTGGCGAGAAAGGTCATATCAGCCATCGTGCTCATGACCGGTGCTGTGATGCAGAGGTGCAGTGGGTGTGATGGGACAGAAGGCTTCCCTGCCACCTGAGGGAAGCAGGATACAGGGCTGAGCAGGGGCCTCCCTCCAGGCCACACCCGCCCTGTTCACATCAACTATGTACTTGAACTCACCCTCTAGCTCTTTAAATCCCAAAACTTCACAAACAGACTCCAGGGCCCCTAAGTCCTGGTCTCGCCTTCAGATTAGATGAGGGGACCCCACTTAAGCCTGTCTTGGGAGGGATGATGTCATGATGGGTCCCCCCGGGAGGAAGGAGCCTGTTAATGAAGTGGCCAGGAGGACAGAGCAACTGGTATAGGTAAACTGCGTCAGGGACCTCAGCACCACTCCCAGTGTGAGCCTTGGGAGAGCATCCATGGTCACATTCCCAGTAAGCTTCCTTGTCAGTTGTCAGAGGGGGCAGGGGTCCCCTCAGACACCTCCCATGGGTTAGAGTAGGGCATCCTATGCAAATTGCTGAGCTCTGTCTCTGTCACCCTCACCGGGGCCCAGATACCTTCACCAGGACCTGACACTGCCCTTGGACCCTGAGCTGCTCCAATGGGCCTGGTGGCAAGACTGGAAGAGAGGACACAAGCCGGGAGAGACGGGCTGTGTTCAGTAGCATGTCTTTGGATAAGGTCTGTCTCTTGGGTGCACCTGCCCTCAGGGCTGACCATGTTCCTCATCGCTCTTTTAAATGCATGAGTGAGAAGGTGAGTGACCAAGTGAAGAAAAGTGTCTCCTTGGACTTTCTGGGAGCTGAGTTTTTCCACACAAGGAGACGACACTCATGAAAGAATCAGAGAAGCAGGCTTGAGCCCCTCTGTGCCTGCTTCCCGCCATCTGTGCCCCTCAGTGCAAGAGAGTCTCCAGCCTCCCTCTCAGACCAGTTTTCTGAAGAGAAGAGCCAAGGGACCCTGAGGAAGACTTCAGGGTTTGGGGGTCTTGGGTCTTTTCCCTCGGACCTCCCTCTGTGCATCCTCCTGCTGCCTCGTGCTAACGTCCTGCGCTGGACACATAGCCCTGTGCCCTCCAGCGTTGCAGCTACCCCCGAGAGCTAGAGAGTTCAGTGAGTGTAGAAGGTTCCAGCATCACGGAGTGGGGCTGCTGTCCCCAGTGGCCCCCGGAGAGTGCCCACAGGCTTGGGAATGAGTCTCCTCTGCTTTGACTGTCCTTTCTTTTCCTTCCTGAGCAGACCTGACCCAAGTGTCAGGACAGCTTAGAGCTGGGTGCACAGCCCATGATCTGCAGCCAGTTTGTTTGTACTTCTCAGGAGCTCAGGGCACACACTCCTGTGCACATGAGCCACCAGGTTGCTCCCCGGGTGCTCGGCGCTGTGGGGGCCACACCACCAGGTGTGTCTGTGGGCAGTACCATGTGGAGAGTCCTCTTTGGTTCACGTCTTAACATGCTACTGGAATAGCGTCTGCTGGTGGAGACCCTGACAGAGTACAATGGAGCCCCAGAAAAATATCTAGAGAATTTGAGCAATGCTTCTGCACTGAGCTCAGCTGTCCGGGGCCCATGGCAGAGACAGTGGGCGATTGTGGACACCGAGCCTGGTCAGCCCTGCACGAGCAAGGGCACAGCCCTGTGAATCTCAGGAATGTGTGCAAGATTCCATTCCTCCTTTGTAGCCCAGACTCATTGTTTGAAGGAAGGCTTCTCATGCTTTCATGTCCTTCGTGTTTTTTCCGCAGAGGCAAGCCATTGTTCTCCACTTTCGATTTCTGGGAGATCACAGGTTTTTCTGCTTTTGATGCTTTTGAAGTTATTTTAAAATCCTGGGCCCCAACAAGGTTTGGAGTGGATAAGTGTGCACATGGAGATCCCAGGCCTCCTGGGATTCTCACGTGGTCACAGGTGAGGCTTTGCCCCATCACAGGACAGTTGTGACAGCTCACTGTGTGACAGGCATCTGCAGGTACACTCATTTCACCCCAACTGCACAGGTGGTTGCTGTCGTTACCATTATGTTTCAGAGAGAGAACAGAGAGGCTAAGTAACTTGTCCACCCTGTAGTGAGGGGTGAAGCTGGGGTTCAAGGTCTTCACTGAAGTCACCTGGAACCACCCTCGCCTGCCCACCACAGATTAATGCAGAAAGAAAAAGAGAACCTTTTCTGAGTTTACACCACAGTTCCCCCCAAGATGATCTCCTGAGGAAATTTTTTCCACAAAAATCATTTGTTCAGGTAGACCACAGAGGTAAACTCTTAAGTCTTTGGCAATTCTTTTGTCTCATTTTGTGCATTATCTTTGGTTCTGGGAGAGCTACTGCTCAGCACTCAAATGGGTCTGAAGTAAAGATGGGTTTCCAGTCCTGAAACGCTGGGGTAGGTAGGGGCCCAGAGCACCAGCTCAGTCCCCATTCACAAACACTGAGGCTGTGTCCTGGCGAGGTCACGGGAGGATGAGCTCAGGCTCAAGGTAAGACAGGGACTGAGGCTTAAAGAGAGGAGGAAAGGAGAAGGAATGGTGCAGCCAGAGCCCAGGCAGGAACTGGAGCGGTGTCTCTGCCGTGTCACCAGACAATGGAACAGGGGTTACCATGAGTTGTGTGCCAAGGAACACGTTCAAACACTTTCCAAGGCCTTTGACAAGAGCCTGGATGTCCGTTTCTTGACTTGTAATGTTGGGTTGTCAGAAAAGTCATGACACATTTTTGCAATGAAAAACACAGAAAAAACGTCATGACTTTTCCGACAACCCAATACTTCTCTTCAGTCAAATCAGATCCTGGACGTTGGTGTTCTTTTCAAGGCGCCTTGGCAATTCTAGTGCAGAGTGAGGGCTGAGAACCACAGAGTGTTAGCCCAGGGCCCACCCTACTTTTCCAGCATGAGGATCTGGGGCCCAGAGACAGAGTTCCACCCAGGGGACGTAAAGACCTTTGTCTAAGACCATCTCTGTCATGATGGATGGTGACCTGGGGGCAGGCACGGTGGTGGGAAGTCTGGCCTGTTGACAGAGATGAACAGAAACTGGGGCCAGGCCTCCAGCTATGACAGTAACAATTTCAAGGTGACCACCTTTGAGTATGTGCCTCCTGGAAGCTGGGAGGTACTTAGAGTGTTCTTTACAAAGGGAAATGCTTGAACCCTCACCTATCCCCTTGCTCTTGACAAATATTTGGACAGTGGGGTCCTGTGGCCCAACAGAGTGACTGCTCCCTGCCAAGGATGCCTTATCTGCTGGGTGTGGGCACCGCCTTGGGCTCTCTGTTTGCTCTCTGTGCCCTGTGTGGGTGGAGGGAGGCTTGGTTCCATGATTCATGCCAAATCCCAGCTCTACACTGAGCGGGCCTTGGAGGCTTTCATGCCGGTCCAGTGGTCAGTTCTGTCCCAAGACTCACCCTCCCTCGAGCCCCATCACCTGCCACTCCTTGCCCTCCCCTCCATGCATAGCTCCCCAGCCTCCTGTTATCCTCACTGGTGCTTCAGTGATTCTTGTTTCTTCCCCCCCACAAAAGCTACTTCTTGACCCTTGATCCAGGTTAACCAGCTAAGTCCACTTCACCTGCAGAACTTATTGGGGTCCTGCCCCAACCCACTCGGGGCTGGTTAGCATTCACCAGTGTAACCTGCAGCTTCTGTGTCTGTCTCCACTGGGCTGCGGGCCTCCTGGGTGAGCACGTCTTACCCCAGCTGTTGGGTGGTGCTGCACCCAGAAGCTTCCCACTCACATGCCTAGTTTCAGCCAGTTTGCACCTGCTGCAATGTGCAGGGAGACAGTTGCAAATTGCCACTTAGGAAGCTGCGGGGAGGCTGGATCGCTCCTATAGACTCCACTGGGGCTCACGTGCAAATGCCCTGCGGGCGCAGCGCTTTGGCAGTCTCAAGTATGGGGAGCAGAGCCCTCATGGCAGTTACAGCTTCTGACATGGATCTATACTGCGATTCTCACAGCAGCGGCGTGTGTGTCCAGAGCTCTTAGCCTCCTGTCCCCCAGACTGTGAGGCTCCCACCTCAGGGGTCCTGTGTGGCTTCTTCCCGCACTGCCCTGACTTTCTCACCTGGGCATCTCCTGGGCAGGCCCACTACCCGTCTTCTGGGAGCAAAACCCCGGGTTTTAATCATTTCTTGTGCTGAGGACATTCCCTTCATGTGATATGTAACTTAAAATACAAAAAGATCAGACACTTAAGTTCACAAACTTTCCACTGTGCACTTACAAGGTGGAAAGTTTGCGAACTTAAATTGTTCAACTTTCATATGTGTCTGGAGGCATCTTGCCTATATGAACTTTCCTGGGAACCAGTGGCTCCCTAGCTTTTCCAGCTTGGAGGCCCCAGAGAGATGAGACACATTCACTTGTTCACTCGGTGTCCTCCAAGTGGGAGAGGGTCAGAATGGGCCATGGGGTGTGCTGTGATGGTAGAGGCATTTTGTAAAAGTGCCCTTGAGAGAAAATGTCTCTCCTTGAAGGACATCATGCTGAATGAAAGAAGCCAGTCACAAAAGTCCACATATTATAGGGTCCCACTTGTGTGGAAGCTGAGGACAGGGACATCTACAGAGATAGAAAGTTGGTGAGTGGGGACTTAAGGATGTGTGTGGAGGGCAGTGATAGCTTAGGCTACAGGGTTTCTTCTGAGGTGATGGAAACGGTCTAAATGGACTTGGGTTGATGTTTGCACAGCTCTGTGAACATACAAAAAACCATGGAATTGTGCACAGTAAACGGGTGACTTATATGCCATGTGAATTATATCTTATTGAAGCTGTTTACAAAAAGAATTTCTCCCCGCCATCTCACTGATAAACATACTGCTATAGATAGACCATGCAACGAAAAGAAAGTCAATGTAGTTTTCTAAAGGACCTTTGCAAGGTGGGCTACACCTAGAGGGGGTCTGGGGTCCTGAGCTCTGACACCTGAGAGGCAGAGGCTAAGATTGAACACAGGGGGGTTTCTCCTCTGGATACAGGTTCTTACCATAGACTCCAGGAATCTGCATGAGAAAGAGGGGGGTGGGGCCAG
>NW_017731660.1:93408-113188 GCF_001890085.2 Hipposideros armiger
AGGGAGGGCGGGAGGTGGGGGGGGAGGCATTTTCTAGGGAGCAGGAGTGCACTCTCAGTCAGACTGGTAAAAGCACACACCTGAAGCAGGTCTGGAGTCTGGGTCAACCTCGAAGCTTCCCTCTGCCCCTGGGTGCGGGGAGCTGGGTGCCAAAGTTGTGGCCACATTTAGCAAGTGCATGCTCAGGCCTCCATGGCAAGCATTCAGGGTGGTGACTTCACTGTGACCTTATGTGGCCAGCCTTTGATCCCTTACCCAGCCATGTGGGGAAGAATGGAGACGAAGAGGCCAAGTTAACTGGCTTACAGATCAGGATGTAAGAGCCATCTTCTCGGTTGTCACTGCCAGGGACCACATGTGTATTCATTTACCTCATATGTATTTTACAGTTAATTTTTTTCCAGAACAACTATAAGTATATCACTGCCTTGAAAATAAAAAATGTCATCCATTCCCCTCTGCCCGCCCGCCCTTGGAGCCCGTGTTCCAGGGGAGCCCCAAACACCTGGCCCTGCCCTGAGCCCGTCTCCTTGCCTTAGTCAGAAAAGCCAGACAGTGAAAAAGAGTCGTCTTCCCAATGTGACATTCAGTGTTCCTCAATGCCATTGTTCATGGGCCACATACGAGCACCTCATGGGGTCCACACAAGTTACATCACAAGTGTGTTCCCCTCCACGGGTATCATACGCTGTTTCTTTGGGATTGGGTCGCACTTGGCTCTAGGTTACCACAGGACCCTGAGGCCAGTTAACTAGCTCAGACACTGATGCATGCTGGACAAGTGTCCCACCCCTGGGATTAGTGGTGAGCAAGGGGGACCTCACCCCATCCATCACCTGGTCAGGGAAAGTGCCATTTTGTCACTAACCAAATACACCCATTTTGTGCTCAGTGCTGCAAAGAACAAGTGCAGGGCTCTCTAAAGCCTGTCACTGACTTAGACTTGTCCCCCTGGGATGGTAACCGGGTGCCCAGACAGAGGGCGCTTAGGAGAGGGGTGTCCAGCATGTGACTGTCCCTCTTCTCCATGTGGCACTCTGGTGCCTCCCAAGTCCATGTCCTGGGAGAAATCTGCACACACATTTGATTCTGTGGCTGTCTGAGGACTTGTATTTAAGTGATTTTGCTCCAGTTCTTATAAGGTGTAAAGTGCGTCCTCCTGGCTCTGTCATGTGCCTTCAGGCAACCTCAGGTTCATCAGTAAGAAAGCTTTCTGGGCACAGAGGCCCACGTCTGATTCATTAGGCCCAGCTTGGTTTTGATACGTCCGGGTTCCTTACTGCACTGATTCCCCGCCAATGTGATTCTTTCAGCCTGGAGGCTCAGAGAGCACCTGTGAGGACAGTGGGCTTACCCAGCAAGGGGGCAGCATGGACATCAGGGAACGAGAGGCCCAGATACTCACGACGATGGTGCCACGCACCACAGTAGCTTGGAGCCTTTGACTGCAAAGCCATGTTCACCCATGTCCAGCTGCGAGCACAGATCTTGTCTGGATGGGGGCGGTGGTGGGGCTGAGCTGATGTCACTGGGATGCAGGGTGACAGGGAGAAGGGAAGATGTTCAGAAAATCTCAGCGTGGGTTTGTGCGCACTTGTCCCTGGGGCAGTGGGACTGTGGCATTGAGGGGCATTACTGACCACAAGACCTCTTTGAAAACAGGGGGCTCACTGTCCCTGCGGACATCAAGGAGGGTGTCCTTTGGAGTATGACAGGAAGTGCTTCTCTCATGCCTGTACTAGGCTACCTGGGGACACTGGGCTGACCTGGACCCCTCTCCACTCCAGCCCAGACTCCAGTTGTCAGAGTACCTCCTGGACTTGGGGATTTCAGGGGCCAAATTAAAAAAACACAATGGTAATGATGTAGTGTAACTAATTTATTTTGCTGGCCACTACCATTTCATAAAAGAAAGGATATTTTAACATCAAAGTAGTATGAAGGGTATAACCTCAGAATAAAGGACAACCCTTCTAATGATACTGGCTGAATGACGTAAGTCTTTTCTTGGGGTTATGAGTTACCTAACGTCCTGTGCCTCAGTTTCCCCGTTTGGGTCAGTACCATAAGGTTGTGAGGATTAAGTGAGTTCATATTTTTAAAGTTCTTAGGACACTGGCTGGCAAATACGAGTAAATGTGATCTAAGCATTTGTTAAATGAAAATTTTCAATTGTATATTTTTTGAAATGAGAAAAGGCAAGCAAACAGGGAATTGGGCAGACTGAGTTAGGATCCAGCTGGAGTGTTGTGGGGATGGGAGTCACTCCTGGCAAGGAAACTGCCCACCGCTGGTCCCTGCCCCCCTCTTGTCCCCTGCCCAGCGTGGCCTCTGGTCTGGGCCCCCCTCAGATCACCCCTCCTCCCCCTCTGCAGGTCTTCGGGGGCCTGGTGTGGATCCTGGTCGCCTCGTCGCTGGTGCCCGTGCCCCTGATCCAGGGCTGGGTGATGTTCGTGTCTGTGTTTTGCTTCGTGGCCACCACTGTCCTGCTCATCCTGTACATAATTGGCGCCCACGGCGGGGAGGCTTCCTGGGTCACCCTGGTGAGTCCCAGCCCCGCATGTCTCAGGGAAGCAGTGCTGGACCCCGTCCTCTGGGAGGCTGCCCCAGAGACATTCCAAGGCCGAGCTGGTAAGGCCTCCAGCTCTGAGCTGGCCAGGCAGCCAGGTGACAGGAGGGAGGAGCAGGAGGCTGATAGTCAGGCTGATAGTCACGGCCTGCTCTGCTTTCTCTTGAGTGACTGTCTTCTTCACGGATAACCAGCAGCCCAGCCCTGCCAGGTGCCTGCTGGCCCCTCCCATCCCCCCTGCTCCCCTAGGAGGACTGGTTTCTATCTGGTCCTGGGAGCTGTCTTTGGTTGCCCACTGTGAGGCCATGCTTACTGCCCAGCTCCCAGGCACACTTTCTAAAGCAAGGTCACCAGAGATGTAGTAGGAGAGGGGAGAGGGATGACCTGTGTGTCCAATCTGTATAAATTCTGCCTTGGGGCCCATTACCTGGAAGGGGGGCAGGGTGCGTATGGCTGGGCCTCTCACTATCAAAAGGCCTCTTACTGAAACTAAAATCACTTCCAAATTACACCTTCTCAAAACTCCTTCTTTGCTTTTAAACACACCTAGGTCCCTCCCCCTAAAAAAACGAACAATGAAACAACAGTGGACATGGCCTGGGCCTCTATTGCCCTGTACTGGCCAGTAAGGCCACATCCAAACCAGAACTGTGACCAAGTGTGACACTTCTCAAATCCAGGGAGAGAAAAGTGCGCTGGGCAGTGCTGGTTAGACAGTCTGGGGGGAGGTGGCTGGCCGCTGTGGTGATGGGCGGATGGGGCACTAGGGACCTGAGCTCCGCTGGGCTGGGACAGGACCTACTAGACCACAGCCACCATGTCTGCATGTCGGGGCCCATCCCCCACGCCCCTTCTGACCCTGCAGGATGCCGCCTACCACTGCACCGCCGCCCTGTTTTACCTGAGCGCCTCAGTCCTGGAAGCCCTGGCCACAATCCAGATGCACAACGGCTTCACCTACAAGCAGTACCATGAGAACATCTCCGCTGTGGTGAGTCCCATCCACCTGTGTGTTTACAGCTCCCGCCACCCTGACCAGTCAGGCTGAAGGCTGTCCGGTATCTCTCCCCTAACTCCCCCCCAATTTTCTTAGTTCACTAAGGTTTGAATGAGTAAATCTTCCCCTTACTTCTGAAGTAGCAAAGCCCCATAGAAGGGCAGTGACGTGCCCAAGACCCCCAGCCATCAGTCAGGGCTGCGCTGCCCAGGGTTCCTTCCCCAGGGAGCTGTGTGGAGGGCGGATGTGTCAGGAGACATGAGGGCTAAGTCTCCAGGAACAATTTTGTTTAACAGTCTCAGGAGCCCTAGGACGTAGGCAGTTATTGCACCCGCTCCACGGATGGACAACCGGAGCACCGAGTGTGGACAGCTCCGAGACCACAGGCATTGGGGGTCCTGGGGTCCGGGCCAGGTGCTCCGTCCCCACACCCAGCACCAGTTGGGAGCTGTGTCCGGCCACTCGGGTCTCTGGGCTGTCACTGAGCGGCTAGTCTGCCATGGAAGACAGTCAAGCCCAGGGATGACTGATGTCGAGGGGGCAAAATCGAGCGGCCAGTGTGTCACCAGACCCTGGCTCTAGGGCATCTAGGGCACCCAGCACATCCAGACCCCCCTTTCTGGGGGTGTTTGCTGCTTCGAAGGCCTTCATGATGTGACGCTCTCTCCTGCCTGATAGCTGAGCCCCTGTGGGAGGAGGAGGGGCCAGAGTCACAGACCTTGTGCAGGCAGGTCCCTTGCAGCCTCGAAGCCTTGGCTTGTTCATCTGTAAAATCCCGTCCGGTTCCCTGGAGGACCACGGACATAGTAAGCGACTTCCTCCGAGGCCTCCCCGTGAGCAGTGGTGGGACAAGAGCTTGCACGCCCTCAGCCTATCAGCAGGACAAGTGGGGGCGCCCACTGTGTGTGACTGGGGGGCAGGTATCTGAGCTCTAACAGGGACACTGTCTGACGACAGAGTCAGACTGTCAGGGGACGGATGGTAAGGTCCTTTTAGTGAAAAAGATGAGAACAGCAGGGAGCTGAGAACAGATTGTTTCACAATACTTTTCCCAGGGTCCCACGTGCTTATTCATATTGTCAATGAGTTTCAAGCCATGGGGATCATTTAAAACATAAGACAACAGTTCAGAAATAGCACTTGTCAGATTTCTAGTGGTCGACCATGGATTACGCAAATGTGATGAGAGCCAGCTCCAGCTGCCAAAGAGGAAACCAATTGGGATGGCGGTGTTGGGCTCTGGGAAGGGGTTTGGTGAGGGTGCTCTTCCTGCTCCCAGAGAAAGGGGTCTGTCCCTCAAATCCTTGCCTGCTGGTCCTATGGGCCTGTCCCCTTCCCTGAGGAAGCTCCACACTCCCCTTAAGCTTTTAGTCTCCTCCCCAGTTTCATAAACATGGCCACCTCATAGTCCCTGGCACCCTTCACTGTCCCACAGTGAGGAATGGCTCTCATATTGCCCATCTTCCCAGGTGGCTGGTTTGTAGACAGCAGCACAACCAGGCAGCACTTTGGTTACTCTTTCTTCCCTTGGGAGGCTGGTCACCCTTCAAATGACACTGTGTCATCTCCCCCTGACCTTGAGAGCCTCCTACCTCCTGCACCCCAACCCAGAAGCCATCTCTCCAGGCAGACATCAGCAGGGCATGTGGCAACCATTTTTGTAAAACCGCTGCGGACAACAGCTGAGACATAGACCCGGGATGTGGCCAGTGACTTGACGGAGCCACCCAGATGGGGGGCATTCACACCCCTGCCAGCTAGACAGGCCTCCAGTTGAGACCCACTGGTCTCTACCGTGTTCCGACGTTTTTACCAGAATGCAACATACACCCAGAGAAGTGGGCAAGTGCACAGCTTGATGCGTTTCCACAAAGTGAACTCCTCTGTGTGACCAGCATCCTGACCATGAAACAGAGCAGAATGAGCAGCTCCCAGGGCCCTGTTCTTGTCCTGCCACCATCACTGTGCATCCACACCAAGGATAGCCCCTGCCCTAACTTCCAGCTGCTGGGCTCAAGTCCACCTGCTTTCGAATTCCCTATAAATGGGCTTTTTTCATGCCCGGCTCCTTTCTCTCAGCCCTAGGCTTGTGAGGCCAGCCACACGGTTGGGTGACATGTGCGGTGTTCATTCTCATTGCCACGTGTCCCCACATTTTTGTTAGTTGAGCTGCAGTGCCATGGGTGTGCCCAGGCAAAGTCAGCAGTGCCAGGAAGAAGCCCAAGATGCCTTCCGCAGGCGGACGCCCTAGGCCAAAGCTACCACATGAAACAAGCCCAGTTCCATGTAAAGTCACGCCTTTTTATGCCAAGTATCAGTGGCACCAGGGCACAAGGCAGGAGTCGCGATTACTCAGGACTCAGCCCCAGACCCTACCCAACCACAACCTGCCCTTCGGAGGGGACCCCTGGCCTGTGGGACCCCAGGACTGCTGGACTTAACTGAGGGTAGCTGGAAATTTCTGCAGACATCTGGAGGTTTCTGGGTCTGTGGGGAGCACTAAAGGCAGCCATTTAGGGAGAGGGGTTTCTGAAAGCTCAAGAATGTCCCTTAATGTCCTTATCTATCAGTGTCTGTCCCCAATGTGTCATTTCTTGGCCTCACTTGGAAAAGAAGTCCTTGTTTCCTGTTCCCATGGGGACTTCCACGGTGCTTCTGCCGAATGTTCTCACCGGGTCTGGAATTGTCCGGATGGTGACCTGCTCTCCGCTGCTAAGGGAGGTGTTTTGGGGGACTATTCACTCAGATGTGACTGCTGGTTTCAGGCACGGCACTTAAGAGTCCCCGGATGAGTTGTCTTATGTTTGTTATTAAGTAACTCTGCTCACTCATCGCCTCTGGCCAATGAGGCTGAAGGGCTCGCCCATGTGTGGAGGTGGGGACAGACCAGCACGGTGTCACCACTGTTTACGGGCATTTTCCAAAGTCAGGGAAGCGTGACCACCTGGAGTGCTGTGTCTGGCCTGGAAACTGTTGGCCTGCGCCCACAGTCACAAAGCCAGGTGCAGACAGCTGAGTAGGGGGCAGGTAGGCCTTTGGGGAGGCCAGCCACTGGAGTGGGCTGATAGGAACAGATGGTGCCCAGTGAGCACAGCCATCAGGGCCATGACAGCTGCGAAGTGGCCCAGGGCCTCCATTCCCAGCGCCAAAGTGGCTCTCTCAGTAAGCTCCCTCCTTTTTTTTGCAAAAGCTCAAAATTCCTCCTTGGTGTCATGGTCCCTCACTTTCTGTGACATCAAGAATCATGGAATACAATTCTGATGGGGCCTGAGGAGGTCCAGGCAGCATCAAGACCTTCACTAGAGCCAGCAAACCCACGTGCCAAGGCTGCTGGGGTCCCAGCTGGTGGGGGGCAGGGAGTTTTCCATGGGCAGTGCCTGGTACTCTCCCGCCTCTAAGGCCCCCCTTTCCAGTTGAGTGGCAACCACATGATCGTGTGACATGGCAGATGGCTGACCCTGCACACCGAGCCCAATGGATCATCGGGTCAGCGGGAGCTCTGGGGCCACATCTGGGCTCAGCAAGGAGGGGTGTGGGGTGAGTGGTGGGAAGCGGTGGTGGCAGCACTGGGCAGGCCTGTCATCCCGAGCGCCATGTGAGGGGCCCGCCCAATGTGGACAGCCCATGCTTTTGCCCCATCCCCCTGCATGCCCACTCATGGTCATCTGTCTTGGTTGCAGGTGTTTTCGTATGTAGCCACTCTGCTGTATGTGGTCCATGCGGTCTTTTCTTTAATCCGATGGAAGTCTTCGTAAAGCCATGGAAGATCTGTAGCTGAGAGCCAACGGTGTTAACTGACCAGCCTGCTTTCCAGCATAACTTTTTAGAATGCAGACATGCTCGCCATGGTGGATAAAAGAAAACACCCCCCCCCAAAAAAAAGCAACACTGTTTCTTGTGGGTGATTGATATGTTTACTCTCCTGTAGACCTTCAGTCAGGGTTGGGAGCCAGCCACCTTTAACCTCCAAAGACAGCTGTCTTTCCTGGGTCATTTCCTGTTGTGAGGGGATGGTGGGGGTAGGAAGTGGGGGCTGTGGCCTGGAGAGACCATGGAACAAAGACCCCCTGCTGACCCTTGGGTGGGTCTCCAGAACTCTCCATTGGAATTTTCCACAGGCTCTCTGAGCACCCATCTTGTGGCGTGTTTCTAAGTCTTCATGGAAAGTAAAACCCACCCAACAAATATTTGCAGATGTCTATGGTGGGAAATGATAAACCTTTTTAACACTCATAAAGTGCCTTTATGTTCAATTCTTTTGTGGGTGTTTTTGCATCTCGTTTTTAATTCTCCCGTGTCAGGAGTGCCATCATGTCATCTTCTTTCTGAGGAATCCTTAGCTCAAACTGACTCTCTACAGGCTGCATCAAATGGCAGTTCAGGTGACAGGTGTGTGTACTGGGCCACTGCACTGTCATCTCAGAGAGCCAGGCGTTGGGCATCCCACCATCCCCAGCTACCAGGGGCTCAGCCAGGACCGCTTCACCATCCCTGGAAACTCACCAAGCACCAGCATGGAGGGTCCCCTTCTTTTTCCTATAATACAAAGGGGTCTGTGCTCATTAATTAGAGGCAGTAAGCCAAAGACAACAAGGTACAGAAGTCTCTCTGTGCAGCTGATCAGAAATGTTCCATACAGCGTAGTCTGACTTCTGTGCCAATCAGGGATGTGGATAATAAACTGCTTTTAGAATTTCCTCAGGCGACTCCTTAGGCGAGAACAGGGAGCAGACTACAGAGAGAAAGGAAGTGCGGTGACAAGTGGTGAGTGCCACATTTCGAGTATGAGATGTCTGAGTTGAAAGGACAGGGGACACTTAGGAAGGAGGGCACTCAGTTGGGACTCCTGAAAGCCCAGCTCCCGTCATCAAATGCTCCTTTGTCCTGTGGCCTGAAAAAATTAGTGCCGTTCCAGAGCTGGGACAGCAGCCGCAGCGCCTCACTGGTCAGTGCCTAGCGGCACAGGCGTATACAGAGCCTGGGTGACCCCTTGCTTGGGCCACACAGAGCAGAGATTGAAGCATCAGGCAGAGGTACAACTAGTAGATTCTACTCCCCTTCTAACTTGGGGACCCCGTGCCCACACTGGGTCTCCGTGCTATCTTCCGGTTGTCCTTTGTTATCCCAGAGTAATGGCACCAGGAAAGGAGCACTCCTAGAGAGTCCGCTGAGCACAAAATGCAAGTAAACTCTTCAGAGTAAATCAGGAGCCCGTGATTTGACTGGGGCTTTATCCTGAAAAATTCAAGTGCAAACGAAGATGGAAGAGGAAGTTTGTCATGTGTTTAACAGAATCTGCAATCAAATGATTGAGGGAAGTCTCGTTTTTTGAACAAAAGTGCCAGTGAGCCTGCGCCATGATGCTAGTAGAGCCTCACTCTTGGCCCCTGTCAAAAAAGAGAAGTGGGAGGCTTAATGGACTTTCCCAAGGGTTTCTCAAGGTTTCCAAAGTTTTCTCCTCTTCAGAGAAACTTTGATATGGTCTTTTGTTAAGTTATAATGCACTTATTTATTTTTATTTTTTTTTATTTTTTAGGGGGCCAGATGATATAGTCTTTCTTTGTTTTCTCTTTTTCAACTGCAGATAGGTCCAGCTGTAGAACCCCTACCAGCCCAAGGCTTTGTGTGTGTGTGTGGGGGGGGGGGGTCTCCACAAGACTTTCTCGTTCCTCCCATCCCATCCTGAGTCACTTTTACAATTTGCAGTTTCATGTGGCTTTTGATTTGCATCTGATTTGCTTGGGATGTTAACGGAATGAACAGCTGTCTCCTGGCCTTGCTTCGTTCTCCCCAGACCATCTTTCCTTTCCCACCCCCACTCCCCATGCACCTCATTGCTCCGCTGTCTGGGGTCCAGCTGTAAAGGAAGTGTTTACAGGTCCAAATACCAAGAATGAGTATTGACTGAGGACCTACTGTGTGCTGGGACCACTGGTCCTTCAAGGTGTGGCGTGGTGTCTGGCCCCAAAGCTTCCTGTGGCCTCTCCTCTCTGCCTCTAGGTCTTGGGCAGGAGAGAACCTCCTATGTGGCATACCTGGTGCCACCCCAAGGGCAGGTGAGGCATTCCTGCTCGGCCCCGACTTGGACAAAGGACAGGTTGCACCAACACTGCAAGACTGTCCAAGGGACCCACATCTGCAACTGGGTGACCCATCCTGCCACCATCTTTGGAGCTCTCGCCTCGGGCCAGGCCCTGGGTATGCACCTTACACATCAATAGCATCCTGTTATCCTCCCAAGGGCCACAGAGGCCTTCAGAGGGGGACGAAGCTGGGCATTTGGGACAGCCCCCAACCACCAGCAGGGTCTGCAGGAGGCCACGTGCTGGGTCCAGGTCTTACTGAAAGGGGCTGGCTGCTCTGAGCTACAGTTGTGACAATGCCAGTTCAGGCAGCTATCAAGTTCCACTTCACAGGCCCCTCGTAGCCAAAGGCCCAGCCAGCCCAGCTGATGCTTGGTAAAGAAGGTGAGTAAATAGAACCCAATGTCTGCGGCATGACCGAGTGCCAAAGTCCGCAGTGCAGAACAAACCGCGGTCATCAGAGGAGGGCCAGCAGCGGAAGGCAGCTGTGGATCAAGTCCAGCCAGGCATGGTGGGGGCTCTCGCCTGTGGCTTCAGTGGCCGTGGCCCCCTTGCTTCATGGGGGCTCTGGGGGCACCTCCTGGGGACCTTGGGAGGGCCTTCCTCTGTGTTCAGTCCTATGAGATAGACCCTGACCTGGCTCTGCTCATGGCGGTCCCCGAGAACACAGCTTCCAGGAGCTGGGTTTCAGCGACATTCTAGAACAAACTGTAAAGAGCACCACTGTCAGAGCCCACAGCCTCCCTACGCTGACCTTCAGGACAGCGCAGCGGGCACTGCCAGCCGGAGGCCGAGCCCACAGCCTCTGGGGCCACACAGGGCCTGTTGTTCCAGGGATCACTCGGGCCGGCTCGGGGTCACAATGGGGCCTTTCAGGGGACAAAGCGCCTCTGCTCTGCCGAGTGTCCCCGCACACATGGGCATCCGCCCAGGGCACTGACAATAACACAGTTTGGAAAAACAGATTTACAGTGATTTCCCCACTCAGCGTGAGTCAACGCCCTTTGCAGTGTCTCCATCTTCCCCAGCTGAGGCCGCCTCTAAGAGCGGGGGGTGCTGCAGGCAGGTGTGGGGGCTCCTACTGGGGCCCTCTCATCCCTCACTTTTTTTTAAAGGTTTTTATTGGGGAATTGGGGGGATGGGAACAGCGCTGGGGAATTAGGGGAAGGGAAACAGACAAGTTGCTGTCGTTTTGGTCTTCAGTCTAGTTGTGGAGGACGTTGCTTCACTGGCCCAAGTTGGCACCATCATTGCACTCTTCCCGGGCGAGGCACATCAGTCGCTGGCTTCTGGACGGCTGCTCACGGCGGCTGCTGGCCGCTCACACTGGCTGCTGGCTACACACGGTAGCCCATGGCAACCCACTGCCACAGGGGCTGCAGCCTACGCCGTCACCGGCGACCCTTGGCAGCCCAGCTCCAGGTTGAGCTGTTGTTCAGCATCTTAGCTGTAGAGGGCAGTGTCACTGGCCCTCATATGTGGGATCCGAACCGGGGCCCTCTGGCATCCCAAGCCAGTTCTTAACCATCGTGCCAGTCGGCCGGCCCTCATCCCTCACTTTTGACGTGGGAACAGTCGCAGTGCCAGGCTATATAGATGGCACCTTAGGAGGTTTGACAACTGCAGGGTGCTCAGTTTCCAGAACTTTCTTTAGCCAGCACATGGTCAACAAGAGCCTCTAGGAGGCAGATGCCAGGGCCTGAAGGGGAGAAGCCTTCTGATGACACTGGGTGCCCAGGGCTGCTGCGAGTGCGTCACTTCTCACTCAGTTCTCGTGACCACCATATGCGGTGCATACCACTTGGTTGGAGCATCTAGGCACAGAAAGGTTAAATGATTTACCCAAGGTCACACAGCAAGTGGGTGTGATTCCAGTTCCACAGGTCTGACTCTAGAGTGCCCTCTTCCCCCCCTCCCCGTTACCTGTCATGTGCCACATGTGTTCCCTCTGGGAACAGGGTCCACAGACATGCCAAGGAAGACCTTCATACCCACCACACTGACTGGTGATATTGCAGGTTTCAGATGGCACATGAGGAGTGTCAGGGCAATCCAGCCAGAAGCCCAAGCTGCCTGAGGGGTGTGTCTGAGATGAGGGGACTTTGTCAGACAAAGAACGTGGGGAGGGCTATGAGGCAGAGCCAGGGAGCTGGCCCAGCCCAGGTAGGGTGGAGGTCCCAGGAGGCTGTGAGGGCCAGGGTATCCCACTGAGAGTGAGGCTGCAACCTGGCTTGTACCCAAGGGGCATCTGCAGGGCACACCTGTTGGACAGCGGTAGCTGTCCAGGTGAGACTGAGGGTCTGGGCAGCAGCAGTGGGGCGGACAGATAGGCTGGACAGGGGAGGTGGGACTGCGACAGTGGAAGTGAGTGGCCAAGAGCCTGGAGCCCTGAGCCAGCCCAGGTGTGGCTTCACGCTCGGCCCAGGTGCCTTTGCCGGCAGGATGGGGACATTCATATGTTGTTGGGAATATTCTGGACTTGGCTCAGGGAAGCCCCTGGGACAGAAGAAGGCTGAGGAATGATGAGAATGAAGGAGGTAAGGGTCTAGAATGATCCTTAAGTTTCCAACCCAGGCAGATGATGGTAATTCACAGTGTGTTTGTTCAGTAATCATGTTCCTGACATTGCCATGAACTTGGATGGGTGGTTTTGCTTTTCCCCACAGAACAGGACATTTACTAGGCTGTGACACACTTTAAAATAGCCCCTTTAGTAAACCAAACTTCAGTCCCTTGGGAAAAAGGCCACGTCCATGAGAGCCCTCTGACCACTAAGTGAGGGCCTGAGTCGGTTGGGGTCCTCCAACCAGACCCTTCCATGCCCTAGGTTGCCCCAGTGTGAGGAGCCTCACACCCCCAACCCCAGAGACAGCAGTGCTGGGTGGGATTGGGGAGGTTACAGGCGAAGGACAGGAGGCCCAAGAGGCACCCAGAGCACCCAGCCTTGGGGTTCCTGGCACCCTCTGCGGCCAGTGTCCCTTGACTCCTGCCCCTGATGCCCTCCTCTTCTTTTTCCAGTTTTATTAATGTAATTGTCATACAGTAAGTCTCCAATTTACGAACGAGTTCCATTCCGTGAGAACATTCGTAAGTCAGATTTGTTCATAAGTCTGACAAAGTGAGTCTTATACACCTTTGATGCTTCCTAGCAGTCCCTTCCACGTCACCACTGCTTCCGGACATCCTGGGCTCTGATTGAGCACTGTACTACTGTACACTATCGCACTGTACAGTAGGCACACAGCAGTACAACTGTGACAATGTCCGGCAGACACGTGAGCTACTTCCGCAATTTGTTCACATCTACGAATGTTCGTAATGCGAGGCCCGTTCGTATCTGTGAAAGTTCGCAACTCAAATGTTCCTAAGTCGGGGACTTACTGTATAACATTGCATAAGTTTCAGGCGTACAATGTAATGATTCCATATTTGTATATACGGCGAAATGGTCACCAAAAGTCTGGTTACCATCCATCACCGCACGTGGTTACACATTTTTGTTCCTTGTAACAAGAACCGTTCAGATTTACTTTAACAACTTTTAAATACACAATCCAATATTATTAACTAGTCACCATGCTGTATGTTACATACCCAGGACTTATTTATAACTGGAATTTTGTGCCTTAAAATTGGCTCCTTAACTCATTTTGCTCCCCCACCATGCTCTGGCAACCACCAATCTGGTCTGTTTTTGTGAGTTTGTGGGTTTTTTTGAATCCACATATAGGTGAGATCACAAATATTTGTCTTTCTCTGTCTGACTTATCTCACTTGGTGTAAGGAAACCACTCTCCCAAAGGGGTGTGTGTACCCCATGCTCACTGCAGCATTATGGATGAATGGACAGATGTGGCACACATGTTCAATGGAATATCACTCAGCCACAAAAAGGATGTCTTGCCATTTGCGACATGGAAGGACCTGGAGGGTATTATGTCCACTTTTACGATACCCCACTTTCTGCCATTGTCACTGAGGCGGATAAATGACATGACAGGGTGGGAACATAGTGCCCAGGCTCTGTGGCCCCCTGGGAAGCCTTCAGTTTCTGGGGCTAGAACTGTTGACAATCTTGTAGGTCACACAGGACATGCACCCACCATTGGCTGAAGTGAGGGGCATGGCAGTCCTGAGCATCACGTGCACCAATCACCTGCACACTCTTCCTAAATTGTACTATGAATGTCGGTGGTGACAATGGTGACGGTGGTGACGATGTCATCCCCCAGCCTAAACCCTGCCCACCTGGCAGGCCACGCCCTCCAGGGAGCGCCCCACCCCCAGCTGCCTCCTGCTCCTGGGTGCCCTGCCTATCCATACCCCACCTGGCTGCCCAGCTCTCTGCATGGGCTCGCCCATCCCCATCCCAACAGGACAGAGCAAGGCTAGGCGGACAGAGGGGCTCTCCACAGCTCCCTGGATGGTAAGTGGCAGCGGGAGAAGGAAGTGAACTGGCCCCAAGGGACCCATGAGCCCCACCTATCACCCAGACCAGGAAGGGCTGGCCAGCAGGGAAGGGCAGGTGGGCGGACAGCATATTCCCACGGAACTTTAACTTCTAAAAGAGGGGCTGGGGCCTCCAGTCTCCGCCTGGGCCCTGCCCTGGGCAAACAATGACAGGAATGCATGCCGAGACTATGTGCCCAGCGAGCAGGCCCGGGTGGCCAGATGCCCTGATAAGGCTGCCCTGCCCTTCACCCCACTTCCCTGAGTCAGACAGTTTCCCTGCCTTTGGTGCTAACAGGTAAAGGTGATTGACCCTTTTGGGGATCCCCCCCAGGGTGCCCTCCATGCCCTGGCACAGCCCTCCCCCACCCCACAGTAACAGAAGGGGCAGGCGCTTGTGGCCTCACTAGGCAGGAAGGTGGGGGAAGAGGGGTGACGGAGGCGGGAGAGAGATGTCCTGAGGTCAGCATCAGTCCCATCCTGCCCACTTTGTAATCGAGTTAGCTCAGTTTTGTTCCCTCCTGTTGCACAAGGTCCCCAGTCACCGGCGTCCCTCTCAGTGTGACTGAAGCTAAGAGCTCCCCACATGTTCTTTGCTGCCACCTCACGACCATCCTCCTAGGTGGGTCTCTTGTCATTTCCGCTGCAGATGAGGAAGCAGGTTCTTGGACAGTCGTGTTCACCAGAGGCCCTGCTGTGTGGCCGAGCTAGGCCTGGAGTCATCCTGCATGAGTGTCCCGTGGCTAAGTGCCTCCTCCATGTTCCCCCCTACCCCCCGCCCCAGCCCTGAGGCCTGGCTGAGTGCAGGGGCTCAGCTGCCCCATTCGCTCACCTTTCGGCTTAAAGGGACTACAGCTCCAGCTCATGCTTGTATGAGCAGGAGGCCCTTGTAAATCTGTGAAGGCCTCAGTGGTGCTGTTTCAAACACAGGATGCCCCACTTTCCTGTCCCGAAACTTCTCTGCTGGGGTGGGACAAAACCCCCCCATCCCGTCTTGAGGAGTCCCTAACTAGCTTAAGCAAGCTCCCCTCTCTTTGAGCCCAGATAAGTTATTTCCCAGACAGAACTCCCATGAGAAAGAACAGATGTGGCTGCAGGAGCCGGCATTCAGCACGTGGTCAGGACACATGGATAAAAAGACCCCTTCCTTTCTTGGGGACGTGTGGGTTTTGTGTCCTGATTTGTGTAGCTTGGTTCCCTCGGGGTCTCCACATCAGCACTGGGACCAAGGGGACATGCAACACCCTTCTTCTGCCGCTGCCACAGCGGACACCATTGGCCCTTCCTTCCTCAGTGGGTTCCCTGTTTAATTTGGGTGTTTCTTTCATAGCTATGTCTTCAAGTTCACGCGTCTTCGGCAGTGTCCAATCTGCAGCTAACCACATCCAGTGTATTTTTCACCTCTAGAAGTTTGATTTGCATATTTTTGTTTTCCATGTTAAGACATGTTTAGCTTTTTCCTCTAGTTTTTTTAACATAGGGAATACAATCCTTGTCTACTAATTTGTTCCAATGATCTTGTTTACTAATTCGATTACAGTGTTATTTTTGGGTCAGTTTTAGTTGGCTGGTTTCCTTTCGTTATGAGTTTTACTGTCATGATTCTTTGCATCCCTGGTGATTTTTTTTCAGAGGCCAGCCACTGTAACTTGTACCTCGCCAGCTGTCAGACAATTTTTGTATTCTTACAGTTATCCTTGAGCTTTGTTCTGGAACACAGCTACTTGCAAACAGCTGTATTCTGGTTGGCTCTTGCTTTAAGGCCTGTGAGTTGGGACCAGAGGTAGGCCTAGTATGGGGTGAGTTCTTCCACTATTGGAGCAGCAGTCCTCTCACTACGCTTCCAATGCCACATGAATAACGAGGTTCTCCATGATGGCTGTTGAAAGCAGGCATGATTTCCAGCTCTGAACACCATACCCAAAACCTTTTGGATGGGTCTTTCCCTGGCCTTGGGTAGTTGTGTGTCACACAACTGAATACTTATGGACCCTCTGCAGACCTCCATTCCCGTGCTGGGCAGCTCTCTCCTCTAAGGAATTCTCCCTATGAACTTCAGCCACCTGGATTGCCCTTGACTTTCAACCCCATCTCCTCAACCCAGGGGGACCACCAGGTCCTGACAAGATGACCCTGCCCAGAGCTGTGGACTTTCTCCAGATAGTAAGTGGAGGTGTTTTACTGGTTTCCCATTTCTAAGTGGTCACTGTCCTTTGTTGTCTGAAGTTCAATGTCTTGGTATTTCTTAGACATGTAAGGAGGGATGGTAACCTACCAAGACAGAAAAGTTTTGGACAATAACTACCTTCCTTACTCAAGCCAAGTATCATAGAAAAAACGTGGCCCATCCTCATCTGATGCTACAGGCTGAGGACCATCCTGACAGTGTCTGTCCCATAGTGCTCCATCTCACAGGCAGACATGGAGACTAAAGAGGGAGCCTGGATTTCCAGTCCCCCCGGCAGTACTGAGGCAGCACCCCCATCCCGCCCCCGCACAGCCAAGAGGCTTGCTACAGGAGATTAAAAACACCCTGAATTTCATCACAATTTCCTGAAAATGACCAGGAGACAGCAAAAATCACTCGTCACACCAAAAATCATGAAATTTTCAACTTGAGTGTGAAAAGACAAAGGATGCCAACACGGAGATGGCACAGGTATCGGAATCCTACAATAAAGATTTTAAAGCAGCCGCCATAAATATGCTCCAAACAAACATATTTGTTTGTAATATGCTCCATTACAAACATGCTGGAAACAAACAAAAAAAATCTCAGCAAATAAATGGAAGATAAAAGAAGAAAATGACAAGTTTAGAACTGAAACACACAACAGCCAAAATAAAAATACTGAATGGAGAGGAAAGATGAGAGACTCAGTGGCTCTGGGGATAATGCAGTAGACATGGCCCAGTCTCAACCACAGACAGCAAGCAGGCCAGGAAGAAATTAACAGAGCCCCAGGCCGGCGGAGTGGCTCAGTTGGTTAAGAGCTCGCTCGAGTTTGAGCTCTGAGAAACAGCGGTTCGATTCCTGGCCCAAGCTGAGCTGCCAACAGGTGGCAGGATGGCTCAGCTAAAAAAAAAAGAAAAGAAAGAAATTAACAGAGCCTCAGAGTCGTGTGCGACGATGACAAAAGATCTAATATTTGTGCCATTGACATCCTAGGAGGAGGATGTGGTGGGGGTGAAAACATATCCAAAGAAATAAAAAATAACATACCTCACAGAATGGAAGAAAACTTTTGCAAGTTATATGTCTGTAGGGGGCCTGTACCTAGAATTTATAAAGAACTATTACACTCAATACAAACACAAATAACCCAATTATTTAAGTGGGCAAAGAATCTGGATAGCTTTTTAAAGAACAAACACACATGGCCAATAAGCCCATGAACAGATGCTCAACATCACTGTGATCAGGGAGATGCAAACCCAACCACAAGGCAACATGACTTCACAGCTACCACTGAAAGACCAACAAATGCTGATGAGGAGGTGGAGAAGCCCTTATGTGGCTCGTGAGCATATAAAACGGTGCAGCCACTACGGGAAACAGCCAGGCAGCTCCTCACAAAGCTAATCACAGCATTACCATGTGACCCAGCAACTCCACTCCTAGGTACATGCCCCAAAGAAAACATGTCCACACAAAATCTTGTCCATAAATGTTCACAGCGGCCCTATTCGTAAGAGCTAAAACGTGGAAACAACCCACGTCTACCACCTGATGATGGATAAACACTCACACAATGAACTATAATTTGGCAATAAAAAAATGAAGTACTGACTCATGCCACCACATGGATGACTCTTGAAAGCGTCACGCTCCATGAGTAGTCGGGCACCAAGGCCATGCTGCATGATTCCACCTGTACGAAATGTCCAGAACAGCAGATCCATAGGGTAGATCGGTGGTTACCAGGGGCTAGGAAGTGGATAATGGGAGTGACTGTTAGCAGGTACAGAGTTTCTTACCAGGGTAATACAATTTCTTAAATTGATTGTAGTAATGGTTGCATAACTCTGGGAATAGAAATATACTAAAAACTGCCGGTTAAAGAGAAATAATGGGAGAAAATTTCCCAAGTTTGGCAAAAGAGATAAACAGGATTCAAGAAGCTGAGCAAACCCCAAACAGAATAAATGGAAAGAAATGCAAACCGAGACATACGAATAGTGTCATCAGACTTCAGAAAGCCAAACACAGAAAAATTCTTGAAAGCAGAGAGAAAAACAATGCCTTGTCTGTAAGGAGAAAACAAGTCAAATGAAAGCAGATTTGTCACCAGAAACCGTGGAGGCCAGAGGGAAGTGGCACATTTCTTGAGTGTTGCCAAAAAAGAACTTGAATTCTCTATCCAGTGAAATTATTCTTTAGGAATGAGAGAGAAGACATCTCAGATAAAGGAAAACTTGTTGTTGCCAGTAGACATGTCCTAAAAGAATAGCAAAGAAGTTCTTGAGGCAGGAAGGAAACGTGAGATAATAGAAAATACAGATTGGTCTCTGCCCTGGCCAGGGCACAGGGCTTCTGAAAAACCTATAATTTCCTGGGTGACAGCAGTGTCTTTTGTTCTAGTGAGGTGACACTGGGTGGCTCCCGGATGGGGGCTGGTCACCAGAAAGACCAACCGTGATTAGAAGCTTGGGATTTTCAGCCCCGTCCCTGATTCTCCAGAGAGGGGAGGGGCTGGAAATGGAGTTAGTGATGGATCACGTCTCTGTGAATGAGCTCCATAAAGTCCCAAATATGGAGTTCGGGCAGCTTCTGAATTGGTGCACACGTGGAGGTGCGGGGAGAGCAGCACCCAGACAGGGTGTGGAAGCTCTGTGCCCCTGGCACACGCCTCTTCCATCTGGATATCCACCGTATCCTTCATCACATCCTTTTACACAAACTGTAAATATAAGTTCCTCAGCTCTGTGAGCTGCTCTAGCAAATTAATGGAACCTAGTGAAGGGGTTCATGGGAGCATGATTTACAGCCAATCAGAAACACGGGTGGCAACAAGTAAGACTGGCATCTGAAGTTGGGGAGGCAGTGTTGTGGCAATGAGCCTAAACTGGTGGGATCTGACGCCATCTCCAGGCAAACAGTGTCAGAACTGAGTTAACTGTAGGACACTCAGCTGGTATTGGAGATAACTGCTTCGTGGAGGTCAGTCAACCCCCCACATCTGGTGTCAGAAGTGTGAGTGAGGTACAGTGAGAGACACGAAGGGCTGGGCTTTTCCTACTCAAAATGATAAAAGGA
The DNA here is from genome assembly GCF_001890085.2 of Hipposideros armiger. Lineage (NCBI taxonomy): Eukaryota > Metazoa > Chordata > Mammalia > Chiroptera > Hipposideridae > Hipposideros > Hipposideros armiger. The sequence continues at coordinate 112,764 of NW_017731660.1, forward strand.
CTCTTGGAATACCAGGAAGAAGAGAGAGCAATTGAAAGAGTAAAAATGTGGGTAAATAGGCTTTTTTTCTTCTCAAGTTTTCTATATGGTGTTTAATGACTGAAGCAACAGGTATAACACTGTCTAATGTGGTGCTTAAAGTAAGTAGAGGAAAAGTTATGGAAATGGGAGAGTAAAGTCCACACAGCAGGCGGGACAAGTGATGTATGCATAACATCATACATACAGCAACCACTGAAACGTCTGCACCAAGAGGCCTGAAAAAATAGAATTTCTAGTCAGAAAGAACAAGGTTTGCCCGTTTTCCTCCATTTTTCCAGCTGTGTGACTACAGCCAAGTACCTCTAACTTGACTATTTTTGACTAGGTTGGACTGTAAGCCCTGTCTCCCCAGTTCACTTATTTTTGCTAGTTTACATGAGTAT
>NW_017731660.1:113989-127174 GCF_001890085.2 Hipposideros armiger
TCCTCCACAACTAGACTGAAGAACAAAACAACAGCAACTTGTCTGTTCCCCTTCCCCGAATTCCCCATCGCTGTTCCCATCCCCCCAATTCCCCAATAAAAATCTTTAAAAAAAGAATAATAATAAAGTAGCCCTGAACAAAGATATGTATGTACAGTTCCTATCACGGTGACTGGTGCAGATCACGTGCTCAGTAAGTTAGCACTATACTCATTTATTACTTTTAAGTAAAATTAAGGTTGGTTTTTCCTTTAAAAAAAGGAAAAACCTCATGCCATCTCAACGCACGAGGGCAGAGTCCCTTCCGGGGCTGAACCCGTAGACAGCGTGTAGACGAGGCCGTGGGAAGGTCAGGCAGCGGCTCTCTTTAAACCTGACCACACGGAGCGCTTCATTCCCTGGGTGGCCTTCACCTCCTCCCAGTCCAGTCTGATGTCTGGAACATCTTCCTCCGGCTCCGGCTCCTTCCTCAGGGCCCCCTGGGGTGAGGCAGCCATGATGGGCAGAGGGCCACACTCATCTCGGAACTCCACAACATGGAGACGCTTCTTATCAGCCAGCTGCTGGTGGGTTTCCTAGGCAAGGCCAAATGGAGACACAGTCAGGTCTGTGAGGTGACGTGTTACTCAAAGGGCAGGGACTTCCTTCAGCCAGAGGAAGCCAGCAGCGACAGCACAGTGCCACCTGGGGGGCTTAACATACCCTTTCAGTTGATTCTGGGGTAACCTGTGTGGGTGGAATGATATTAGCCCCACCTCCCCATGCACAACGGGGCCGGAGGACAGGCCTTGGCCCCTGGCCTTCCAAGCCCACCCAATCACGTGCCAGGCCGTGCCCCAAATCAGTGTGAATCTCATCACACCCCAACTCCCAAGTCACAGGACAGGATAGGAGAGAAGACGCGAAGGACCCACAGACAAACAGTCAGCACCAGACTGAGAAACCACAGGACACACAACCTGGTTTCTTCAACAAAACACAGGAAGGACAAGAAGGGAGCCTACACATTAGAAGTGGCTTAAAAGACACGAGAAATCTCACAATGTATTGATGTAGCTGCAATCTGATTCAAACAAATGGTGTAAAAACATTTTTTTAATCTGACAAGGGGACTCTTCTATAAACACTGATGAGATGTCTGTAATACAGACTTCTGGTTAATTTTTTAGGTGAGATACTAGTATTCTGGGGTACTTTCAAATCCTTACCTTTTAGAGGTACATACTAGAATATTTATAGATGAAATAAAATGAGGTCTGAGATTTGGTTCAATAACTGGGGCTGGGTGGGGGTGGCACTGACAAATAAAACTGGCCACAAGCTGCTCCCTGCTGTAACTGGACGGGAGCACCAAGGGGATTCATGATAGAAGGTTCCATCAAAGGTCAGAAACAGGCAAATAAATTTAGCCAATGGTTTACTGATGGTACATCAAAGCATGTATTGATACGTTCACTCTCATGCTGCCAGACTTTATGCCCACCCTGGACTCTTCTAATTCTAGACACGTTTGAAAATTAGGAAGAGATGAGCTATTTCATAAAGATAAAATAAAATCATTTAAATCAGTATGTCTTATGTGTTACTTAAATTGGTGACATTTTTTTCTCTTGAGTAGCACATTAAATTATGCAACTTTTTTATAGCTGATGGTATTTGAGAAGAGGTGATCCATAGTAATTACATCAGAAGACCCAAAGCACTAACAGAACACACCACACAGGTGAGCTGTCTGTCCTTGGTCATGACCATGACCCATCTATAACCAACCGGAGTCATATCGAGCAGTTCAGTCTTTCACAAGTTTAACTTTAAAGTGCTTTTGAAGGCTGTTTTGGAGACTGTGTGTGCGCACACTCTTTAAAAAAGATCTTTTAAACAAATCCTTTTCTTTTAATGAATTTTCCTATTTTAAACAGAGACAGCTACCCTTTTTCCATGGATCATTTTATTCAAAAACCATCAAGCTCTCTCAGCGTCAGGAGGCCTGTCAAAGTCCCCAACAAATGGAGGCCAGCAGCCAATGGCGCCTTCTGAGCCTGGCCGTGTGTTCTGCCCTTCGAGCCCTGCTAAGACCTACCCACCCCTTCAAGGGACAGCCAGCCCATCCTTTGCGCTGGGGAGCAGTGACTATGAGCCTGCCCGGGCTGCGCTGTGGAGAGAAACCTGGCATGTTGGTGCTCCTGCGTCCCCCCACTCGGTGTCCGTATGAACCAGTCACGTAGGCCCCAAGCTTCTAGGGAGGCAGCTCCCATGAGTGGAGTCGGGCCGCAGGGCTCACCCCAGATCCAACTGAAAGGACGAAATTAGGAAACAACTTCCTCTTTTTACCTTAATGTTTATATTGTTGCAGCTTCAGAACAAGCATGTTTTCATAATAAAACACAGATTGCAATTACTGGCTTTTAAAAATACCTCATTTTGAAAGTTCAAAACACCCACGAAGGATTTATTAAAGGTTCACCTTCATGAACTAACTCTTCAGCGACAGCACAGCACCCGTGTCCTCGGGCGGCCCCAGGACGCAGCAGTCTCCCCATGGGGGACGGAAGTACACAGTAAAGCTCGCTGTAGAGCCACATAGCCTTACCTGGTGAGCCAGCCCGTGGAATAGGCCACGGGTGAGGTTAAGCATGTTCAGGGACCCGGACACCTTAGCGTACATGTCTCTGATGCCGATGAGACGGCAAATGGTGATGATGGCCCGGTGACATCGCAGGCCATAGCCTAGGAAAAGGAACTCAGCGTCAGTCACCCTGCTGCTCTCCCTCTAGCTCGGGCCCAGACAGCCCGTTACAGTCTGGTTTCATCACTTCCCAGCTGCTGCATGATCCTTGACAACTTACTTTACTACAAGCATGACACTTATTTAAATGAGATGTTATTTGAATTAAAGAAATACCATACATCAGCTTCTTGAACATGTGGGTAAGAAAAGAGGGCTGTTATGAAGAGTAACAGAGCTGCCTGAAAGGTCACCTTGGCGTTCTGCTAAGGACCACGGGTCGAGAAACACATCTGCTGTCTGTCACCCCCTTGCCTGCTCGGTTTCTGAGCAGAGATGTCCACTTCCTCCCCCTGGAGCCCTTCTGGCTTCGGTACCACACCTCCCTGATGTCCCTTGGCCAGTCCTTCTCACCCCCTGGCTGGCCCTCCCTCCAGACACGTGCCACACTCGGGTCTAACTATAACCCCTTTTCTAGGAACAAAGCGTTAAAAACATAAACCAAACACAGCACCCCGTTTAAAGCTCTCACTTCCCACTGTTCTCTAATTTAAAATAAAATAAAATAAAATAATAAAATACCAAGAATGGCACCCCCACGAGCCCTCCATGACCAGCCGGCTCACTGAGACCGCCTTCCTGGTGTCCTCCCACTTTGGGAACTTTGGACTTGGTGCTTCCTTCTCCCCACACGGCTCCTTCTCCCCTTCAAGGTCTCACTCAAAGACCTCTCCTCCTCAGAAAGGCCTTCTTTGACCCTGATACTCAAGTCAGCATCCCCACAAAACGGCACCTTGACTGCTGTTTCAGGCCTCGGCAGAACCTGTCACCCGTTATTCCCTCAGCAGAATGTGGGCTCTGTGAGAGCCAGCTATGGTTTGTTTACTGCTGTGTCCCCAGAGCCTAGATCAGTACCTGGCAAGTGCAGGGGGAGTGAGGGAGAGAAAACAGCCCCGTGTTTAGCAGCGAACATTCCGGAGAGCCAGATGTGAACACGCCCTTGCCCTGCCCCACTAAAGGCAGAGACCCTGCCCTGAAGTTCAACACTGACTGTGTTCTGATTCTTGTTGGTGATTCAATATACGCGTGTAAAGCTGTATATGGATACATGTGGGTAACATATTCACACCAGAGCTGTCCTTTCTACTTGAAAGAGGAGATTAATTGTGGACTCCATAGCTGTGCCAGGTCATTCGAGAATGGAGGACTTGAGAGGGTGCTTACAACAAGTAACACTGGGGTGGCCTGTTGTCCTGTGTGGAGTGACACACAGAACATGTGTCCCTGTGTGAACAGTGCACACATGTGCTGACGTGTGTGGAGGCACACACACATGGAGAGCGGTGCACATGCAAGGGAATGAAGGCAGACCCACCGTGCCACTGCCCAGTAGGTGACCTGGCGTGGTGCTCAGCTGCTGGGACATCCACTCAGCAGACCTGATGGGGGCAGCCGAGCAAGGTGTGAGTGCTGCCCAGCACCTGGGCCATATGTGACACTGCATGGCTGATAGCCACTGCTTTGCAGAACTTATCAACAACATTAAGTGAGAACTTACTGTACTTTGTGAAGACTTCCGGGGGGACTGTGTCAAAAAACACCTCTAATAAAAGCTAAATTAATGTGTGTTGTACGGTTAATGCCTTGCAGTGCTGTGTGAGGAATACATACTGCCCTGCAGCCAAGGCAGGAGTGTCCCGTGGGGACGTCACATTCTCCACCCCCTCTGGGAGACCCACACTACACAGCAGTGCATTAAAGGCTGCAACACTTATGAAGGCACACAGCAACTTCTGGCTGTCCTTACCCAGCTCCCAGCTGGCACTCTTTGGAGCAGCGCATATTGATATGTCCTCCTTGTGGAAACAGTAACGCACAGCAGAAGTTAGGACAGGCTGTCTATAATGTATTGCACTATTTTAGCTTCAAAATCAGAATATCTAGCCCCATTGTACAGGTCATGGGTTAGGCTATAGAGAAACCTGAGCAATACAGCATGGATTAGAAGACGGGGGAAGTAAAAAACAGTAACCTCTGCAATTAAAATGGGGGCAGTCCTTTGAGTCGCCGACGATGGCGTAGGTTGTAGCCCCTGCTGCAGTGGGTTGCCATGGGCTACAGTGAGTAGCCAGCAGCCAGCGTGAGTAGCCAGCAGCCGCTGTGAGCGGCCATCCAGAAGCCGGCGACTGATCTGCCTCACCCAGGAAGAGCGCAATGATGGTGCCAACTTAGGCCAGTGAAGCAACATCCTCCACAACTAGACTGAAGAACAAAAGGACACAACTTGTCTGTTCCCCTTCCCCCAATTCCCCAGCGCTGTTCCCATCCCCTAATTCCCCAATAAAAATCTTAAAAAAAAAAAAATGGGGGCAGTCTTTCCAAAATCGTTTAGATATAAATGTGTCTCAGCCAACACTGTCCAACAGAAATATGACAGCCATGAATGCAAACCATATATGTAATTTAAAATAGTGTCAGATGCATTAAAAAAGGTACAAAAAAGGTAAAATTAATTTTTATAATATATTTTATTAGCCCAATGATGTCGAAAACATTTCCTATAACTCTAGGCATATCTTAAAAAGTGTGGATCAGAGGAAGGTAAAACATTGTATTTCAATGTGCAATCAGTACAACAGTATTTCTGAGCTATTTTACATTCTTTTTGCATTCTGACTCTTTGAAATCCAGGGTGTATTTGACACAGCAGACCTCAGCAGCTACACAGGCTGGTAGCTACCATAAGGGACAGTGCGGGTCCAGGCCTTGATGTCCACATGTCCCACTCAGGACTCCTTGTAGTGATAAAGTAGGTGGTTTTCACCAGGCATGTGAACGACTAACTCTGGCCTTCCAGCAGAAGGCAAGGTCTGGTACACTCACATAGCTGCTCCTGTACTTTGCTTTTCTCCATTTATTTCTATGCCAGGGCACCAGCAGTTATACCAGAAGCTGTGACAGCAACAACTTAGATACAATGTTTCACCTTCTTCTGATCCAAACTTTTTAAGGTTTACCTAGAGTTATATGAAATCATTTTTCCTGTAGAACCACAGGCAAAATGCAAATCAGAATGTTCAAGAATGCTACACCCAGAGTGCACTGGGCATGACTGCCGCAGCCCCACTACCGTGAACTCTTGCCTTCCGGCCCACTCTCCCACCATATAGGAAGAAGGCCCATCTATGCACCCCCAGAGCCTCGTGTGCCACTGGGTGGCTCAGAAGATGTTCAATTAATACTGGATGGTAACAGGAAGTGAATAATCTATAACAGGATAGTCAGTGAATTCTCTAGGGAACTAATGTTCCCACTGGCCCAAACCCAATCACTCACTCCGCTGCTACTGCCTATTCCTAATGTGCTCTTCCCACCTAGAATTACTCCTGGGACAGGCTGTGCTCACGGGAGCCGGGCAGGTTGACTACATTATGTCCCAGAGCCTTAGCCATATTTTTTTTTTTTTAAGATTTTTTTTTTTAATTGGGGAATTGGGGGATGGGAACAGCGCTGGGAAACTGGGGGAATGGGAATAGACAAGATGCTGTCTTTTTGTTCTTCAGTCTAGTTGTGGAGGACGTTGCTTCACTGGCCCAAGTTGGCACCATCATCATTGCGCTCTTCCTGGGTGAGGCAGATCAGTTGCCGGCTTCTGGACAGCTGTTCACGGCGGCTGCTGGCCGCTCATGCTGGCTGCTGGCTACACACGGTAGCCCATGGCAACCCACTGCAGCAGGGGCTGCAGCCTACACCGTCTCCAGAGACCCTTGGCAGCCCAGTTCCAGGTTGAGCTGTTGTTCAGCATCTTAGCTGTAGAGGGCAGTGTCACTGGCCCTCATATGTGGGATCCGAACTGGGGCCCTCTGGCGTCCCAAGCCAGCTCTTAACCAACGCGCCACTCGGCCGGCCCAAGCCTCAGCCATCTTAAATCTGACAGGCCTTTCCGTTTGGCATTTTCAAAACGAGTTCAAATAAAGGTGAGCAAAGGTAGAGAATGGAACAGGATGGAACTGTTCCAACCAGATGCAATGCTATAACTGCTCTATCTTCAACAAATTAGTAGAGCTTTTTAGTTACCTCTGGGTTGTTTCTTCATCTTGATATGTGTCCTTTTAAACGTTAAAGAGATATCATGGAATACTGGAGGGTAAAAACACAAAGATGAGCAGGATTAGATGTGTGGCTTTAATGCCTTGTAAACATCACAGAGCAGCTAACAGGACCCTAACAGGACCCTAAAAGGAACCTAAGCACACAGCAGCCAAGGACAAGTAACAAAGTCTGATGTCACCCATCACCACCTTCTCAGGAGAGAAAGTTTGTTTCTACATTTTATATGTTTATTTTAAGAATGTAACAACAAGCAGAGATACCACCCTAGAGATATATTGCCACATATAATGAACAAACATCACCATGAAAATTTTAAAAGAAAAGATAAACACTCACTTGTATGGTCTTCATACCGTTCTATATAATGCAAATAGTGAACTGCTCTGTTCTTTGCCTGAAAGAAAGAAGGGAAATACTGTTCTTAAACCTACTGTTGGAATTTATATTTTCTCAGAGATTTTAAAAAATACCTTTCATAAAATATTTTATTAAGGAAAAGTTCATATTTACACAACAATTTCAATATACACTTCTAAAAGCTAAGGATTTAATAAAAAAAAATCCTAACCACAAGATCACTATCACACCTCAAAAAATTAACAATTCCTTAGTGTCCTGAACCTTGAGTTGGAGTGAGACATTCTCCCAGTTGCCTCACAGTTTTGGGAACAATCACAAGTCAGATGAAATGACGTGAAAAAGCACGGGAACTTCTGACACTGCTCTTTGTGAGGCATGGAAACTCTGAAGGGAAGCCTCAGGGGAGGGTTCTCTTCATTTGCTTTATTTTATGGGTGATTCCCACAGTGTCTAGCACATAGCTTACTGATCTCTTGCTGTCAACAAAGGAAAAATGTACATACTTTTCTGAAAGCATCCATCCGTTCAGTGGCTTTCCCAATGGCAAACCCTTAAAAAGAAAAAGCCAAAATATGAAAAGGGGAATCAATTTGGCATGTGATGTCTTTCACCACATTTCAAGTTTCAGCTCCCACAGTATTTCATATCATTTCATTTTCCTTCTGCCCACAGAAAACCGGCTATCCAAAACAAATGACAAAGCATGAGGCTACAGAGGTTCGCTTATCTGTTTTGGGGCATTTTGGAAACAGTATTATTTATAGTATCTATGAAATCCATAACATCACTTCTTATAAATCGCTAGGTAAAACTAAATATACTCAAAAAATAAAAACCAACCACACCCTAAATTAATAAAGTACATGGTTTTGAACATTTTTGGAAGTAGATGACAATAACCAGAAAAGTTGGGGAAAACATACATTGCTATAGAGTAAAACCATGATTTCACTGGAACTTTCAAATGCAATTCAGAGTTCAATGAACTAGGAGATAAAGTCAAGGATTCTTGAGTTTGTAAATGCCTAACCAGTAAAATGAGGTTTAATCCCAAGTCAATGGAAATGCCTCCACTGTTTGCTGTCACCATTAATTATTTATTCTAAAGAACATACATGTTTAAATAATACACAGGAAAGTAACATAAGACAATACTGCTCCATGAGATATATAAGACATCTGAGAACCTGGGACAAATGGACTCCAACTCCAAGTTTAAACACAACAAACTAAACCATACAAGTCCTAGAGGAAAATATGAGTGAACTTTATAATCTTCATGTGAAGGTTTTCTAAGCACAAAACCAGAAAACCAGACACCAAACTAGGAGTAAAAAAACGCTGATAAACTTGCTCTATAAAGGTTTAAAACTTCTGTGGATTTAAAACTTTCACATGGAAAAAATTAAAAACTAAATCAAAATATATAATCGACAAAGGGCCAAGGTCCTTAACTTATCAAGAGCTGATACCATCAGTAAAAAAAAGGGCAATCACCCAAAGGAAAATGGGCAAAGCACATGAACCAACAGATCTAAAGGGGAAATAATAATGGGCAATAATCACGTAACATGGTGTCCAAACTCTCCCAACTAAAGAAATGTAAATTAAAATTAAGAGGTATGTTTCACATGATATTGACGATCAGTAACGTCTGATTATATCCAGGGCTGGCAAGGGCGCAAGGGTACAGATGAACCTTCTGAGAGGATTCTGGTGACATTCAAAATGCAACAATTTCACCACAAGAAATTTCCCCTATCAATATTCTTGCAAAAGTACAACAAATTACATATGCAAGAAGCTCTTTATATAAATACTACAAAACTGGAAACATCAATATTCAGCAATAGGGAAAAGGTAACAAAAATTATATTTATCCACACAATGGAACACTATGCAATCAACACAAAGAATGAAGAGGAATCTATGCTAATTCAGGAAGATCTCTGGATGTAACACTAAGCAAGAAAAGTAAGGTACAAAATGATGAGTATAATATGATCCCTTTGTGCAAATTTTTTTTTGAATTTTTGTGAGTTTGAATTTTGAGCCAAACTGATGCCATGTGCTAGGGAGCTAGATCTCAAATGCTCCCAAATTTTGTTAAAAAGATGTGAATTTCTGGAAAGATACAAAAGTATCTGTTAAGACTGGTTTCCTTTGGCAACATACTATCCATATGTATTACTTGTTTTGAAAGTGTCAATGTGGGTTAAACAGATAAGTTTTCTTTCCCTTACACATTCAGGTATTCATTTCAAAAACAGATGTTCACTATGGAAACTTTACAGAAAAGTATAAAGAAGCAAATTTAAATGAATGGCAAACGCATGAATGAGAGTAAATGCTATTAACCTTTCAGTGTATATCCTTCTGGTCTTCTCTTTGCATATAAACATACTTTTAAAAAACTGGGATTATAGTCAATCTTATAAATACGAAGTGTTTTTTCACTTAGCACTATTATGTAAGTAAATTTCCATAATTCTTTAGTGGCAACAGAATATTACAATGTATCGCTGTACTCTTTTTGTAATGATACTGTCAGAACATTTGGCAGTTTTTTTCCCCCTAATTTTTCACTATCCTACATAACACAGTAGTATCTTAAGCCTTTTATTTATTTATTTTTATTTTTTGTTTTTTTTTTTTTTGGTGGGGGGCTCAGGATGGGGAGGGGAAATGGAGAGTGACTGATTAATGAAGGTTTCCATTCGGGGTGATGAAATAGTTCTGGAGCTAGACAGTAGAGGTGGTTGCATATAACATTGTGAATGTGATAAATGCCATGGACTTATACACTTTAAAATTTTACCACAATAAAAAGAAAATCTGAGACAACAAATATTTTAGAATGTATGTAGGGAAACTCGAGTTTAGTTTGGGACATGTTAAATTTGAGATGCCCATTAGATATTCACGTGGAGCTGGATGGAGGAATCTGGAGCTCAGGGGAAAATTCAGGACTGGAAAGAGAAATCTGGAAGTCGTTAGCATAGGGATGGCATTGGAAGACGGAGGGCTAATGAGACTACCTAAGAAGGCAGTGTAGAGAAAGAAGAAAGGGAAGACTGAGTACGGGGCTACCTCAATACAAAGTCAGGGACAGGAAGTGGAGCCAGCAAGGCAGAGTGGGCACACTGGCCCCACAAAACAATAGGAAAGTCAAGAGGGTGTGGCATCTCCAGGAAGAGAGCATTTTGTGGGGGAAGGGTGCCAAACTTATCAGTTGCTGCTGAGAGATGGAGTAAGAAGAACACAGTTGGATTTTGTGCGATGGAGGTTGGTCCCTGTAATCTTTACAAAGTCATTCTAGGTGGTTAAGTGCATTACTGTACTCAAATGTACTTGCTTAAAAATTTTTTTTTAATTTCTGAAACAGATGTATTAAAATTTTCCACTATTATTATAGATTGATCAATTTTAATTTCTTGCATTTCTAATGTCTTTTTGCTTTTCAAATTTTTAAGTTCTGTATTAAGTGAAAAAGTGTTTTTTTTCTCTCTCTTTGTTTTTTATTGTTAGTTTCAGGTGTACAAAATAATGCAATAGTTATCCTTTTCACCCTTCACATAGAAACAACCCCCCTCCCTTGTCTTAAGCCTTTTAAAATATCCACTGTCCTCACAGTAAAGGGCCCATGTAGGAAGATCTGTATCTTTCCCCTCTGAGGGCTCTATGGGTTGACCACAAGGTCTGTGAGCCCAAACCCGAAAAGGTTCCATCAGTAGAAAGCGCTTGGATAGCAGCATGAACCTATGGGCCAGAGCGGAGTGCAAGCCACGCCTGCCCCCTCTGCCACCAGCAGCACGTGCCATTCACCTGCGGCTCCTTTGCCGTTCCCCACGGCGACCAGGACACGGACAGATCTCTTTCTTCCTTCTTTTGCTGTCATGTTGAAAACATTTCTGACCTAAAAGACAAAATGTTTCATAAATATTACACCTTAAGACAAATCTGAAGCAGGGAACTGGAGTGGCCTCCTTACACATGTACACACACACTATAAAGCTCAGTCTACCCATTTTAATGAATGTACACCAAGGAAAAAGGCTGCTGATTAAACTTTGACAAAGTTTATAACTGATTGGGTATAAGACATGTCCCAGTATCAGAGAGGTTAAAATATGAAACAATGTGCATCTCAGAAATGATAAAATGCAGTACATAGAATGAGCATAGGACTGGATCTCTACATTAAGCAGTAGGCTCACCTGAGGACAGAAAATTTGAACTACAAAAAAACCTGCATATTGGTGGGGCGGATATTTAAAGGGCCAGGACCATGAAACTGTTGACTAAACCACTGACATGGCATCCCCTTTCCCATAAATTGAGGTTAAAGGAAAAGGGAGCTGGAGTCCACTCCTGTGGATCATCTTACAGGAAATCACCCGGACAGATGACGTTTTCAAAGGGATTCACTTCCAAAAGGTATACACTGGGATCCTAAGACAAAATTCTTGTATTTTAAACTCCATACTACAACTAGTATTGAAGAAATACACAAACGGAATCCCAGACTCAATGCATGACTACTCCACGTAGAGGTTAGCACTGACTATTTGGCACTAGTCCCAGGGGAAAACACCCTGGAAAGCGGCTGACATTTACCCGATATAGACCTCAGTTTCCGGGGCCTGCTGGGTGACCCCCATCACGAGCTGGACACTCACAGCAGCTCCCACTTTCCACCCCGCCCATAGCTCCTCCCAGCCTCTGTTCCCTGAACCAATGCCAGATACAGCTGGTATATAACTCCAGGATAGCTTGCTAGTGCTACTTTGGCATTAGAAAGGAGAAAGTCAAGATGTAATCACCAAATTCTGTTACCGTTGATGCCACAAAAGCTGCCTTGTCAAAAGGGCAGCGGCAGTCAGGAGAGTCGGTATCAAATGACAAGTTCAAGTTTCATTATTTTCTTACCTGAATCAGCTCTCTGTCTCAGAAAAAGGCCCGCATCAAGGTTTTCCTCACAGTTCCTTTTGCCCTACCCCCACTCCACCGGCCCAACTTGCCCACGTTCTCCAAAGACCTAAGTGGATACTGAATTCTGCATGCCTACCTCAAGTATCCTGGTGTCAAAATCATCATAGGTTTCTGCAGAGAAGAAAGAAACAGGCATACAGACATGTGTATCCAAATAATCAGTGCATGAAGCATTTTCAGCACGGGCACCATCATGACGTTTAAGTGAGAAAGAATCTCGGGTCTCTTGCAGCTACCTCGCAGGCCACACCCCGGTCCTCCAGCACTAAATTCACAAGCTTGACCTCAGCTCCCTGACAGTGTCCTCCTGCCCCTGCAGCTCTCTCACTCAATAGCTGCCCATGAGATGATGCCTGGAGTTCCCCAGCACCTCCAGACTCTTGGCCACTATTTTCCCTTCCCTCTCACCCTCTGGTCCCACTCAGCCAAAACACGACAGTCCACCATTTCCACCAGGCCTTGTGCATGTCCCCACCTCCCTCTTCTCCAGCATACGTCTAGGCCTGAGTCAATGAAACTGTCCGGCCCCAGCTGGCCTGCTGGGTGCTACTGGAGAGAAGTCAGAGCAGGGTACATGCGTGGGCCTCTAACCTTTGATGGGCTGCAACTCAATCGAGTGTTCCCTGCTGTCTGTCAGTCATTTTAGTCAGGCCTCTCTCTACTCACCACACAGCCACTCAAACATGCTCTGTGTTCTTTTATTAATGTTTTACTATAGAAAATTCAAATCATATACAAAAATAGAGAGAACAGCCAAATGACAGCTTGTGTATCCATTAGCCAGTTTCAACAATTACCAAGTCATGGTCAGTCTTCTTTCCTCTAAACCAGCGGTTCTCAACCTGTGGGTCGTGACCCCTTTGGGGGTCGAACAACCCTTTCACAGGGGTCGCCTAAGACCATCAGAAAACAAAAAGATATTTACATTACGATTCATAACAGTAGCAAAATTAGTTATACGGCAGCAACGAAAATAATTTTATGGTTGGGGGTCA
>NW_017731660.1:128430-133915 GCF_001890085.2 Hipposideros armiger
CCTGCTCCTCCTTGCTTCTCTGGGCAATGGTCTGCATGGCTCCATCTCTCATAAGAGGGACATTCAAACCAGGCCATAGGAAGCCACTGTGCCCTGAAGATTTGAAAACATACATGAATAAGAATTTTTAAAAATCTTTTATTTCTTGAGTGTTAAAATGCCAGGCAATGGGTATACAGATGACGCTGCTGGGAGGAGCATAGGCTAACACAGTCACCTGGCAGGCCACTTGACACGTCTATTACAATTTTCAGTATACCTACCCTAACAGCTAGTCATCCCACTTCATGGCATTACCTAGAGATACGCTCCCATACAGGTACAAGGCACGTGTGTGCTTGGACAAGGATGTCCACTGAAATGTCATTGTAAAGGCAAAAACTGGAAACAACCTACACGTCCAGCCCCACGGGAGTGGTTAAAGGAACTACAGCATGTCCAACTACGAAATCTCCCACACTCATCTGAAAGAATGAGGGAACTCTACAGGATCTGATGCAGAACCATTTCCAAGACCTATTACTGAGTAGAAAAGGTACATTATAAGACAGTATGTACCATGTGATCTAATTTGATTATTTTTAAAAAGAAGAAAAAAATTCTATTTCTCTTAGGGTTTTCTGTATATAAAAGCATTAAAAAAATGTCAGAAGGAAACACACCAAAATGAGATCAGTGGTTTCCTTGGGGCAGCAACTGGGGTGGGGGGATATCAAAGGGGCATCAGGAGGACTTAAGCTTCTCTATGTCTTTGACTTTTTTACTGGGAAGTATACAAATATAATCGTTATAATTTTTTTAAATGTTAAAAAATAAAATATAAGGCAAGTCACAGAAAACCATCCAAGCAAACATGCAGCGAGCAGAACAGTGAAGGTGTTTTCTGCACGCCTGGAAAGCTATTACTATCACAGATCATTTGTCAGCAGCCACAGCACAAAATGTTGATTCAAGTGCACCATGCTATTTTGACTCTTCAAAACACACAAGGATAAACAATCATGTGTTCCCGGGGTTGGCAAGCTAAGGGCCACGGGCCAAAACCAGCCCACCACTTCTTTCTGTACATAGTTTTACGGGAACAAGCTAGGCCAATTTGATTATGTATCTATGACTGTTTTTGTGCCCCAACAGCAGGGCTCACTGGCGGCCACCAGATCACATGGCCCACAAAGCTGTAACTATTTACTATCTGGCCCTTGGCACAGTTTACCAACCCTCCATTTACTCCAGCATCTTTCACTGAATCATAAGCTCTTTGAGGGTGGGGACTGTCACAGCAGAAGCCACACAAGGGCACTGAAGGCTTGATGACTGACTGACTGAATGAATGAATGAGTCCGCTTCTATGGGGTTTTTCTCCCCCCAGAATCATGGGACAATAAGTAAGCTGCAGATCCTAGTGCCCTTCAAGAGAAATGTTTTGATGCTTTTGGATTGTAAAAATAGCTATAAAATTTGAGGGGAAAAAATTTAAAAAGCACATTAGCTGTGTTTATAAGTGAGTTTACCTTCACCAATGATCTGCCCACGGTTTAAATCCTTCCTTTTCTTCTTCTTCGTTCTCTTGCCTCTCCCTTTTCTTGCTCCAGCGCCAGTCTCTGCTAAAGCACCTTTCCAGAGCTCGTCTGCTGTCACTGCAATAAGACAGGTGGTTGTTTTTTTTTTAATTTTCAAGCAGTGATCTATGGTCTCCTATTGAATAAAAAAGGCCAGAAGACACCAGCTCCACTTGTACCGCTGTAGCAATGAAAGCAGTCAATCATTCTCTGCATATGTCATGTGGTCACATTTGGGAAACCCGAGGAGACGATTCTACTTTCAGAGAATATGGCCTTCCTCCACAAAAGACGGCCATGACATTGCAGTGGAAAGATGTATAATATATCACCGCACGAAAATGCGGCAAACCCAGGATTTCAGGGCAATGGAACCCCAAAAATCTTTTTGATTTTCTGTATTTACCAAATCATTTAAAATAAGTTGGCTTTACAAGCCTAATTTCTTTTAATTTGCCTAATGCTGAGTTGTAAATTCAATCTCCATTTATTAAAAAATCATTTCAGTCCAGATTAGACTTCTTCAAATACCACCACAGGTCGGAGCAGTTAACAAAACACCTAATTAAAACGAATGCTTCCTGATTACGTCCTATCCCCTCAACTTAAGCACAACTAGAAACAGACTCTGGGTGTAGTCTTGGCAGGGACCTAAGTCAGCCTCAGGTGCCCCAAATGAGGGGACTAAAATAAGCTAGTGGTTCCCGAAGTATTCTACAAACACGACTGGTGGCATGTGAGATAATTCTACAAGGTACAAGAAGGAACATTTTTGTTTTAATAGTACATCACAACTAATCACTAAAGTGTTAATTCATTTGAGGAAGAAGAAGAAAAATTAAGATACAAAAGCAATTGTTATGTTCCCATTTCATGAGAAAGGAAGTTGGTGGCCAGGCTACATACATTTTGTGAAGAAACTGTAGGGTCTATACTGTTGGCCCATCGAGTTGCTGGGCGAAGAAATACAGCACTGTGTCTCTAGCGCATGGCTCAAGCTGCTGAAATGACGGTTGTCGCTGGTTCCTAGAGATGACAAAGGGCCTGGAGGTAGATGGAACAAAACTTTGAATGAGACGCCCTGTGGCTGTGGAGAGACATTGCCAGCACCACATAATTAATCGTTCCTAGTAAAAGTAAGTCCCTAAATCCTGAACGTTTCAGAATCAGGTTTTGAGGACAGTCTTTCCTTTAAAACAAAAACAGAATTTTGGACTGATAACCTAAATGGCCATTCTAGTTAGAGCAGGGACGGGGCACACACACAATGGGTGCAGCTGTCTGACGGAGGAGTGGACCTGCCCACACCAGGGTTGGTCCAGACTTGGCTGTGTGCAGCCAGAAAATGGAAAGGCCAACGGGAAGCAAAGACCTGCCCATGACCTGGCTGGACAAGTAAGTTGCAGAACAGCATGGACCATCCTACCCTCTTGTTTAAGAAATAAGGAGGCCATGAACACGCTTTACAGACTAATTTGAGAAGCACATACAAGAAACTGGTAACAGTGGAAGATGGGACAGACGCATCTGAGATTGGATGTGAGACATCTGCTTTTTTGTGGGTTTTTGGGGAATTTTTTTTAACCATATGTGTGAATCACTTTAAAAAGTGTTTCTGAACAGCCATGTCCTAGAGGGAGCCATTTCGTCAGTGCCCTGGACAGTGGTGTCCTGTGAGGAAGGCGGCAGGGATGACAGCAATCAGTGGACTGAGGAAACGGGAATACTGGTTAGAAAAAGTGTACATATGCTTGCGCCTACATTTCAGTAGGGAGTCAAGTAACTGCTAGGGAAGCGAGGAGGGAGATTAAAACAGCCCTCGAGAAAATAAAGGTTACTCAAGGGTGCTGGGCTTGACAACCAGAAAGCCAGATGACAGCAGCTGTTCTCCAGTCTCTGAGAAATCATGAAACACACGGTAATAACTCCTTCATGGCCACAGAGGGCTAAACACCAGAAATGATCTTAAGTGGTAACAAGAAAGAGTCTGGCTAAGCATAAGGAAAAACTGATACTACACGACTGCAATAGTTATTAAAATAATTCCCCTGTATACAGACATTGAAAAATAAAGATCATTTCATCCAACCCCTTCATTTCACAAGAAACTTAGGCCTACAAAGTTAGGGACTTGTCCAAAGACTAGTCAATGAGATTTAAACACCCATGCCAATCCCAGATGAATCACTCAATGGCAGGGAGGTGGAGGCTGGCTCAGATGATCGTTGAGGTACCTCACTTAGTGACTTACTCAATAAAAAGTACCATATTTCCCCATGTATAAAAATTTGGGGTCTTGGGCCAGCCGAGTGGCGCGATGGTTAAGAGCTATCTTGGGATGCCAGAGGGCCCCGGTTCGGATCCCACATATGAGCGCCAGTGACACTGCCTTCCACAGCTAAGATGCTGAAAAACAGCTCAACCTGGAGCTGGGCTGCTGTGAGTCACCGGCAACGGTGTAGGCTGCAGCCCCTGTGGCAGTGGGTTGCCATGGGCTACCGTATGTAGCCAGCAGCCAGCGTGAGCAGCCAGCAGCTGCAGNCCCTTTCACAGGGGTCGCCTAAGACCATCAGAAAACAAAAAGATATTTACATTACGATTCATAACAGTAGCAAAATTAGTTATAGAGTAGCAACGAAAATAATTTTATGGTTGGGGATCATCACAACATGAGGAACTATATTAAGGGGTCACGGCATTAGGAAGGTTGAGAACCGCTGCTCTAAACAATCCTAAGCTGTCCTACTCCCACTCCATTGGATAATCCAGAAGCCAGTCCTGGATACCCTACCTTCTCATCACAATATTCTGGTGGCCAGGCTCATCAGGGCCCCACCCTCCTTCTAGCAGATGTTACCCGCCCCCACCCCCAAGACTAGCTGAAGCCACCAGACAGGCAGCACTCACACATCCAACACACATTTCCACCATCACCAACACAGCCTCACCTGACTGTCACAAATTAATCCTTTCATCTACACTCTGGATCTCAGCCTCCCATTAGGGACTTAGCTGATTGGTTTTTTCTCTCCCTCCTGTAACTTCATCCTCCCAACTGAAGCGTTTTGTTCAGCTCTAAGCACGTTTGCCTGTCTCTCCTTCTCAACCTCTGCTCTTCTCTTCAAGGTAAACTTTAAAAAGCTGCCAAACTCTTGTCTATTTCTTCATCTCCTCCTCAAGAGTGAATTTTCACCAAGGTTTTCCCTTTTCTACATACTCAGGGGTGGGGTGGGCAGAGGACTGTGTTTTCTAATTTGGCCTAATAAGAATTACCAGTTTTTCTTTCACATGTGCTTTTCTGAGGCTTAATGACAACTATCTGTTTTGTCCCATTATGGAAACAGCCCTCCGTGCCATCTGCTCCACAGACACCTGTGACCAGCTGTCCGGGAAATGGCCCATGTAGATCTCTATCGCACACCACCATGGTTAAGGCTCTGAGAAGCCACACAATAACGGCGCCAACACCCAGGGCTTTGCACCCTGCTTGTGGAATGCTTATTGGTTACGGGCCTCTAGTGTTCCATAAACTACACTCGGATAACAAGGTGAAGTTATTTCAATGGTGTTCAAATCCATTTTTTGGAAAACAAGCAACCTAAGCAGGTAAGAAAATAAAATCATCATAAGGAATTCTAGAACCATAAGTACTCTCTGTCACAAAGGTAAGCAAAACCAGGACTCTGCTACCTCCATTGGGACCAGGGTCAGGGGGGCCAAGACTGACTCTTCCCCATGTGTTTCCACTCCAGCCTTGCTTGCGCTTAATCTTCGTCTTCCTCTTCTGGTCCCACTCTTCCCTCTGCTGGAGCATGTCAGCCTTCACCTTCTCCTGCTCCTCCTTGCTTCTCTGGGCAATGGTCTGCATGGCTCCATCTCTCATAAGAGGGACATTCAAACCAGGCCATAGGAAGCCACTGTGCCCT
>NW_017731660.1:139085-181991 GCF_001890085.2 Hipposideros armiger
TCCTCCACAACTAGACTGAAGAACAAAAAACGACAGCACCTTGTCTGTTCCCCTTCCCCCAATTCCCCAGCACTGTTCCCATCCCCCAATTCCCCAATACAAATCTTTAAAAAAAAAAAAAAATTGGGGGTCTAAAAACTGGGTGCGTCGTATACAGTGGTTGTAGATTTTTTTTACTTGCATTTCCCGCTTTTTAAGCGCTTGTTTTTGCACACATATAACCACTGTGTAAGACACACCCAGTTTTTAGACCCCAAATTTTTCGAAAAAGGGTGCATCTTATACATGGGGAAATTCGGTAAATAGAAAATACTGGCTTTTCATTTTAAATAAATTCGGGGCTTCGGTGATCATTCCAAACCCCATTCTTTTGGACACATTTTAGCTTTCCTTATAACTTCCTCAACCTTGAGCAAAATATCAATTACACACAAATTTTATCTTGCAGTTTACTATTGTAATCTTTGATATACTTCAAGAGTATAAAAATTACTACCATCAGATTTAGAATTCTTTAATCATTTTCTAAAGACCAAAATATTATTCATAGCTAATAATGTATTTAGCCTAAAAAGGCCCACTTGTCAAAAGTAAAAAGAAATCTACTTAGGAGTTTAGAAATCATCTCTTTTAATACGCTGCTGCTACAACAGAGTTTACTTAAATTGTGCTGTGATTTGTAAAACAGGAGATGGCAGCGGCTAGTGGTAAGTCACATGATGAAGCTCAGTTACAGATTATTACCCACCGATATTCAATGACCACTTTTGCTCTGCTCCTTTGAATTCTTATTAATTTCAGACCATGACATCCCCGTCTCAGGAAACAGTCACCATGGAGTCCACAGAGGGCCGGCCAAGACCAGGAAGCCTCATGGGTGGACCTCTGCAAAAACAGTCTGTCCTTGAAGGTTTCACTTTAGTGTCTAAGTTTTCACCATGAAGAATTTCTTCCTTCTAATTTAAGTCTTTTCTATTAAACCAAACTGGTTAACTAGTGATGTTTGAGAAATTTTAGAAAAAATATTGCCATGTTTCTGACCAAACTGTTGCAGCACTTAGAAAATATAGCAATAGGCTCAAAGAAAACAAAGCAACTTTCTAAAAACAAGGCAATTATTAACTCTAGGAAAAAGGAAATGTTGTAGAGGAATGTAATGACCGAATACTACTAGCTGTGAATCATATACACATAACCTTCATAATGAAAACACTGTCCATGGAGCCCTTCCAAATTGTGTATACAACCATGCGGGGAAATAGCAGGGACGGTGGTGTAAGAGTTAGCTCTTCAGTTAGCATAGCAAAGTTAACAGAGAAAAGAATAATATTCATAGTCTACTTGGAAAGAGAACCAGAAGAAAGCTCAAAGGATGGAAGGTGTCACTAGATGATGGGAAGAAGTAGGAAAGGGAACTGGTTTTAAGACATAAACCTTTTGGTCCTCTGTGGACGTACAATATTTTAAGAAATAACGCAAGTCTTCAAAGCAGAGACTACTGTCTCAATTTTATAGATGAGGAACCTGAGTGTTTAGGGGTGACATCTGCCCATGGTCGTAAAGGCAGGAAATGCTGCTGCAGAGAACTGTGTCACAGGCTGCCAATCAGCACTCCTCCCCACCCAGGCCCTTCCTCAGGGCTATCACCTCAGGCGAGAGCGCTCCTCCCTGGCCTGCCCCATACCAGCTCAGGTCAGGGACACTGCCTGGCTCAGAGTGAAGGGCAGAGTAAGTAGAGTATGAATGAATGAATCACCCAACCAACAAACGAACAAATAAGGGGAAGAGCCCAGGCCCACCAGGCCCCTCTGCTGACCCACTCCAGCAAGGTGTACGGGCTTCTTGGCAGGTGGGCTTAACATGGAAAGGGGACAACACTAGGAGTAAGCATGCAGAGTTCCAGAAACTCAAGGACATAATGAGATTTCGATTCTGCCCTAAGCAGAGTCCTTGTGGAAAAGGCAGGATCTAATGACCACAGGCACAGCATGGGCTTGGCAAGGGTCAGCTTGCTCCCTTCTGGGGAGTGACTGAGGAGGGGCCCTGCACTTGCTCGGTGTAGGAGCAGAGGCCTCTACAGAGACTGTTAGGAAGAGGCACCCCGGTACCCAAAGAGCTCAGGCCCCAGTCCTCCCACTTACTGTCGGCGTGACCTTGAGCAAGTCACTTAGCCTGTCAGAGACTCACTTACTATCTGTAAAATAGGAATAACACTGGTGTGAGGACTAACCGAAATAACATGTCACTAGCCTGGCACACGGTAACCACTCAATAAATGGTAGCAATTTGTTTAAAGCCTTGAACTGTAACAACTGCAATCATAAAAAATTTGAAAACCACTTTGTAGACCCTATGAATTTCCATTATAAAGAATGTGCTTTGTTCATTTATCTTTCTATACACTACATAAAGTACTCTAACATTAGATCTTATAAGAAAAGGTAGTTATATAAATGAATCTCTGAATCTCACCATTGCTGAGGACAGTCTTCAACGACAAAATGGATGCTGTTGGAAAGGTGTTTAAGCAAAGCTGCCTGGACCATAAGTGACCTGTAAAATTAAAAAAAAAAAATTAAAAAAGTTTAAGATACATCTCTACATGAAAAGGAACTTTTAAAACAGTAACACCCATATTAATATTAATATCTATAGACTAAAAGAACCAAGACAAGTAAAATGAGTAATTTCAGGGCTCCATGACCACTTGCCCAAGTAAGTGACATCACATCACAGCTTCACTCTCACTTCTAACCAGTTACCAAGCCCTATACATTCTCCTCAAAAATCAATCCACCTGTCTTCACTGCCCCTTGTTTAGGCTTCACCATCCCTCAGCCACATGGTAACAAGTCTCCTACTCATTCTCACTGCTTCTGGTCTCTCCCCCTTGAATTCATCATCCATTGTCAGACAGGCCTATCTAAAATGACAGGTTTGGATACTTCACAGCCCCGGGAGATAATTCTTTGGCTCCTGACTGTCTGTAGAACAAAGTCAGAAGACCTCAGCACAGTCTACAGGCCAGCAACTTGGCCCCAACCTTGCACGCACATCAGCCACACCTCCTCCACCCTCTCTGGCCATGCCAGGTTCATAGTCCCGAACACGCTCTGCTCTTGCATCCTTTTGTGTCTCATGTGTTCTCTGGTTTGTCTGACTAGCACCCCTTTGTCAAGCCTCCCTGACTCCCTCAGGGCTCCTCAGCACTCTGCTTCCCTCTCTCCTCTGGAGCCCCTGCACCAGGCTATCACTGTACTGTGTGCCACTTCACACAGCACAGTGCTTCACAGGCTCTGACAGCATTTACCGGGAGCTGACTCATGAAAAGGGTGCCAAGGCAAATCAATGGGGACAGAATAATCTTTTCAACAAATGGTGTTGGAACAGCTGAATATCCACATGCTACTTCACATCCTATATAAAAATTAACTCAAAATGAATCAAAGACCTAAAGTTAAGAGCAAAAACTATAAAACTTTTAAGGAAAAAACAAAGACAAATCATCACGACCTTGGGTTTGGCAATGGTTTCTTAGGCATGACACTATCAGCACAAGCAATAAAAACAAAAAATAGACAAATCAGACTTCATCAAAATTTAAAACTTTTGTGCTTCAAAGGACACTATCAAGAAAGTGAAAAGACGGCACACAGAATGGGAGAAATTTTTTGCAAATCACATATCTAACTAGGAACTTGTATCTAGAAAATATAAAGCACTCTTACAATTCAGTTAGAAAGAGAGCCCAATTTTAAAATGCACAAAGCGGGCCAGCCGAGTGGCGCGTTGGTTAAGAGCTGGCTTGGGACGCCAGCTCTGAGCAGCAGGGCCCCGTTTCGGGATCCCACATTAGGGCCAGTGATGCTGCGCCCTTTACAGCTAAGATGGTGAACAACAGTTCGACCTGGAGTTAGGCTGCCATGAGTCGCTGCCGATGCCGTAGGCTGCAGTGGGCTGCCATAAAGCTACCATGAGTGGCCGACAGCCGGCGTGAGCTGCCAAAAGCCGCTGTGAGCAGCCGTCCAGTGGCCGGAGACGGATCTGCCTCACCTGGGAAGAGCGCAATGATAATACCAACATGGGTCAGTGAAGCCACGTCCTCCACAACTAGTCTGAAGAACAAAAAAAGGACAGCAACTTGTCTGTTCCCCTCCCCCAATTCCCCAATAAAATCTTTAAAAAAGTTTTTTTGCAAAGACTTAAATAGACATTTCTCCAAAGAACACATACAAATAGCCAATAAGCAATAAGAAAAGATGCTCATTAGACATCAGAGAAATGCAAATCAAAACCAAAGAGTAATAGCATTTCACACCCACTGAGATGACTACAATCAAAAAAGGGCAGACAACGTTGACAAGCATGTGGAGAAGTAAGAACCCTCATGCACTGCTGAATGACAGCAGACAGCTTCCTCGGGCTGCAAACAGCCAACAGGGGGTAGGGGAGGACAATGACAGCAAAACTACTGACGTTGGAAACATCATTCTTTTTAATAATGGCACTGACCAGTGAAATAATGTTTTATGAATAAAAAATGTATGGTGTTACATACGTGCATGAGTTAAATAATGCATGAATAAAAATCCATTTAAAGTGAAAAAAAAAACATAAAATAATGGCACTGACCAGCCGGAATCTAACACAAGTGGCACTAATCCTATGTGACATAAGCTGCAGGACGGCCTCTCTCCCTTAAGCTTCGCTGGCCGCCCTCCACCTCGAACCCCGGTTGGACATCTCTGAATGAACCCGTGGGTCACGCCCGTAAGAAGAGCGACGCTTGCTTTCGGTTCCCTGCCCCTCTCTGCCCTGCACGCACTAGCGGTCTGGGGAACTGCAAGGGACCTTGGATGGCGTCCAGTTCATCCGCACTTCACAGTCGGAACCTACGACTCAGAGAGGGTGCGGGCGCGTGCAAGGTCACACAGCGGGTCTGGGCGGGACGGAGCCCAGCGTGAGGAACCCCGCTTCTCTCCGCCCCGGAGCCCTGCTAGCATCCCCCGCTCCGCGTCCCGGCTCTTACCAGCCGGCGCGCGACACAATGTAGGGAGGCGGCCCGCCGCGCGCACCGCCGCCGCCGCCATGGTGGAGCCCCCAGGGCGCCTCGTCCGGGCAGCCCTCCCCACCGCCTGACGCGACTGCTCCTCGTCACACGGCGGGCCTTGGCCCGTGGCTAGATTCCCGAGGCACGACGTCCAGGCCACAGCGCAGCCCAGGGTGGGAGACCGTCCGGGCGGGCCACAGGGCAGAATAAGTCCGGTGCAGCCGCGGACAGCCCCGCTGGGTCCTCGCGCGAGGACCCGAGGGAGGCCTAGGGCTGGCTGAAGCGGTCCTGAAGCGGGAGGGGGCGGGACCAGCCGGATCTCCAGGGCGACGGGCGCGCGCGCGTGAGCTCCTCCTCCTCGCGACACGTGCTGGGCCCCGCGACCCTTTGTCCAGGTGGGAGAAGTACCGACGCCATTGAAAAGGGTCTGAGTGAAGGTCCACGGGGTGAGTAAGGCAGCCAAGGAGTGTAGAGAAGTCGTTCATACCCACTCCAGTAGCGCTCTAAGGTTCATTAGCTTTATTCTGATTCTAAGGTTTCCTGTGTCCCGGCTCTGGGCTATGGCTTTCTGCCCGGATGACCGCAGAAGGAGAAAGACACAGACGTCTTGTGATCATAGCTAGTATCTATAACTGTCTCCTACCTATTGCATGTTTCCTTTGCCTTCAGCAAGCACCTCAACTGCTCATGGTTCCTTACTGGTGGGTTGACCCAAACCGTCATTCCTGAAGGGCCTGGATCATTAAAAGCCCTCCACGAATTAGGTCGTTGTGGTTTTCCACCGCCTTTAATCACAGGACTTGGGAGTACTAAGTGGTATCCTAGGCATCTCTTGCATTCCATGCACATGCCTTCTTATCCTTGTGCATCAGCAATTCAATTTCCCCTTGGTAGTCAGGACCAGTTACCCCAGCCAGAAACCCTTTCTTTATTGATTCAGTGGCATGAGGAGTCAAAAGTGGCCAGGTGACAGTATCGACTTCCAATTGAATGGAATCATTGTTGTATCACATGGTAGAAGCATTCCTCCCTTTGGAACTAAGATCTTTAGATAAGCAGAGCCTAAAGTCACAGGGACAGGAAGCAGAATTTTTGCCAGTCCCCCAGGAGGGATAATAAGTGAGTGGAGCAACTCGCACCCCCAGCCCTTGGTAACTGACCCTGTAAGTCCCAGCTGTGGGAGAAAGGGAACCGTGTGTTGGATACTAACTTAGAGCATATATTACATCCTGGAGGACATCGCACCACTCGATGAGGTGTTGCGGTCTTCCTAGCTCCATAACCAAGTCTTCAAAAGGCCATTCTACTGAGAGAATTGCCCTTCACCATTGTCCACTTTCAGGCAGTGCCTGCATATCCAGCAGAGCCCAAGAATTTCCTTCAGGCAGCTTGGTCATGGGACCTTTTCATGGAGCTGTGGGTGGGGTTGAGAATGAGAAGATAGTGTAGCAGGAGTGGAAGCCATGGTCATGAGGAAATCACACAGTTACTTTTTCCTTCAGGACCTGCTTGAGCCCCAGTCCACGCATACTGCTTCCACGTGATGGTAGCACATTGCTGTGTGCCCAGTTCCATGACCTGGTGGAGCAGACATGTTCATGATGGACAGACAACTCAGGTCATCTGGGAACTTGCTGGCCCATGGTCAAGCATTCAGGTTTGGGTTTGTTTCTTATTTGTTCCTAACTTTTTATTTTGAAATAATTATAGATTCATAGCAAGTTGCTATGAAAATAGTACAGAAAGGTCCCATGCACCCTTCACCCAGTTGTCCCAAGGGAACATCTTATATGACAATAGTACATACCAAAACCAAGGGATTGACATTGGTACAATCCAGTTTATTTAGATTTTATCTGTTTTACATACATTCATATGTGCGTCGTTCTATATAGTTTTATTAAATGTGTACATCCTGTAACCACCACAATCAAGATACACAGCTACTCTGTCACCACAAACACCCCTGCTGCTTTCCCTTTATGGTCACATTCGTCCCTCTCGCTGTTGCCCCTCCGTCCCTAACCCATGACAACCACCAATCTATTCTCTGTCTCTATAGCTTTGCCTATTTTTGCCATGTTGTATAGATGGAATCATACAGTGTGTGTGACCTTTGGAGGTGGGCATTTTCAGTCATCATAATGCCCTTGGTGTCCATCCAAGTTGTTACATGCATCAGTAGTTTCTTCCTTTTCGTTTAAGCATTCACCCACTGGAGGATATTTAGTTTGTCTCTAATATTTGGCTATTTCAAACAAAGCTGTTATGAACATCCATGTGTATTTTTTGACATGAAAAATATTTTAATTGTGATAAAATGCACATAACATAAAATGTACCATCTTAACCACTTTTAAGTGTACAGTTCAGAGGCATTAAAACATTCACATAATTGTGCCACCGTCACCACCATCCACCTCCAGAACTCTCTTCATCTTACATAACTGAAACTCGGTACCTGTTAGAGAGCAACTTGCCCTTCCTTTTTCTCTCCAGTCTCTGGCAACCACCATTCTACTTTCTGTCTCTATGAATTTGATTGCTCAAGGTTACTCATATAAGAGGAATCATACAGTATTTGTCTTTTTGTGACTGGCTTATTTCAACTTAGCATAATGTTTTCAAGGTCCACTCATGTTTTAACCTGTGCCAGAACTTCCTTCCTTTTTTAAGGCTGAATAATATTCTATTGTGTGTATATACATATTTTATTTCTCTGTTCATCTGCCAATAGACCTTTTGACTATTGTGAATGATGCTACTATGAACGTGGAGGTACAGGTATCTTTTTGAGTCCCTGCTTTCAGTAGTTTGGGGTATATATTTTGTGTGCGCATATGCTTTCATTTCTCAGGGATGAAGGCCGGGTAGTGAGATGGCTAGACTATATGGTAAGTGTATGTTTAGTTTTTTTAAGAAATTGGCAAACTCTTTTCCAAAGAAGCCATACCATTTCATATTCCCACCAGCAAATTACTCAAGGGTCCTTGAACACCTTCAGGTGGATTTTGTCTAGCTCACAGCCTTCATGAGGTTTGAATACGTTTTAGTTATTATATGTCCATTTTCAGGATGGATTGAAGCATTTCATTGCTGAAAAGCAGTGAGATTTGGTTCCTCTGCATTCTCACTAGCATTCATTTGGTATTGTCACTAAATAAATGTTTTTAGCTGTTCTAATAGTTCTCATCATGGTTTCAATCTTCCTTTCCCTACTAGCTAATGATGGGAGCTGCTTTTCACATCCCTGTTAGCCGCCTGTTTGTCCTCTTTGGTGAAATGGCTGCTCACTCTCTAGTTGGATTGGTTTCTTTTACCATTGCTTTGAGAGTTCTTTATACGTATAGTCTAAATGCGAGTGTATTTTCTAATAGGTTGTTTGCAGAAATTTCCTCACAGTCTGTAGCTTGTTTTTTCTATTCTTTTAATAGTTTTTTTCCCCCAAAGCAAAAGTTTTTAATATTAATGAAATCCAATTTGTTGATTATTTTCTTTTATGCATCATGTATAGAACTATTA
Source organism: Hipposideros armiger (assembly GCF_001890085.2). Lineage (NCBI taxonomy): Eukaryota > Metazoa > Chordata > Mammalia > Chiroptera > Hipposideridae > Hipposideros > Hipposideros armiger. The sequence goes on from NW_017731660.1 coordinate 147,658, forward strand.
TTGATTTTTGTATGTTGATCTGATTATATCCAGAAACTTTGATGAACTCATTTATCCTAATAGGTTTTCAGTATATTTTAGCATTTTCTAGATATAAGATCAGGTATAAGATGTCATCTGTGAATAGAGGTAGTTTTACACTTTCAACCAGCTAATTAACATCCTATGCTATTCTGTTATGCTCTGCCTCTCATGTTTGTGCTCACTGCTGCAGCATCCTGAATCCTGCCACACGCCTGCTCCTGACAGAAGGAGAACCTCAGGTTGTCTTACCTCAAGTCAGGGAACTCTCTGTACCAAGCTCAGATTTATAATAAACTCCATTGAACATCTCTGAGCTAATATTTTTTTGTTGATGAATCGTGTCTCAAAAACGAACTGGATGGTATAGAGCAGGATATGCTATTGCTAATGTAAGTTCTCTTTAGAATATAGTCCTCTAGCTGAGGTACAGTCAGCCCAGACAGCAGAACTTACTGGTCATATACATATAGTTTATCAACTAATCAAAGACCAGAGAATAAGCATGTACACAGACAGCAACTATGCTTGAGATCAATACATGACTTGGAGATGGTTTGAAAACAAAGTTTTCCTAACCTCTGCTTGAATCCCCACCAAAAACGACTACAAGCTAAGTATCGCATAGATTCATTCTACTTCCTAGAGAGGTGGCTTTATAAGGACGGAGGCTCATGCAAAAGAGACAAGATGAAAGTAAAGGAAATGCTATAGCAGACCCTTATGCCAAGCAAGCGGCCTTGTGAACCAAAGTGAGGTTCCAAACTGGAGGAACTCAAAGAGGCCATTATAAAGCATCAGTGGTTATGCCCTGATTCGGAAAAAGAAAAATGATAGTAGTAATTGGATCCTTCACTCAGGTTATCACTGGTGCTCCTAAAATGGCCGGTTGGTGGCGCCAGATTATTTCAGATGGATATTAGCTACATTTTCTGTGAAATTACCCATCATGGTCAAATTGGTTACTATCTTGAAGCAATGTTGGTAAATAAACTTCAAAAAGACAGATTTTTAACATGTTGATTTCAGGTCGTGTGTCACCTGTAAAGATAATCCTGGGAACAGATGTAAAGGTGTGGGACCTGGCTAGGAGCCAAAGCCTCAAGAGGCTGGAGACCTTGGTGGATTTTGTCCAGATCCCAGTCTTCATGAGGTTTGACTATGTTTTAGTTATTGCATCTCTATTTTCATTGTTGAAGCATTTCATTTCATGAAAAGCTATAGTCCTTATAGTCACTGAAAGCTGCTTGATTTTGTGTGTACAACCTGGGGCACACACTTTACAGGAACCATTATAACTGAACTCCATATGGCATTACCTCTTCCTCAAAAACTATGTTGCCCTTACCCACAATATTCTGGAAAGGTTGAAAGAACCAATGGCATCCTTAACTTAAAATCAGCAAAATTTTCAGAAACCCTTTAGCTCCTTGGCCAAAGGTTCACCCAGAAGCCCTTATGGCCACTCCCTTGAGGATGCATCAGTTATCCCCCTAAGAACTGATAACTGGAAGGCCCATTTATTTAGATTTATTTCACTATCAGTACTAGACTCTCTTCTGCTGCATGCAGACATGCAAAATATTGCCAAGGATTCATGTACTATCCCCAGGACTGTCATCAACAGGTGAAGGCCACCGTCCCCCAGCATCTTCCTAAATAATCTCTTTATGATCTTCAACCATGAGATTTTGTCTATCGGAAGAGACATCAGAGGAAACCCACTCTTTTACCTCACTGTATGGGACCTTATTAGGTACTATTAACAACAAATACAGCAGTGAGACTCCAGGAAGTCAATTATTCAGTACATACATCACAACTAAAGTTCAGAATTGACACAACTGGAAGCCTATTCCAATAGAGGACTTCAAACCGAGAATCCTCCATGATACTCTGGATGCAGCTGATCTTCAGATGTAAACAGTTGACCAAAGACCTTTAGAACAAATAGATGACCTCAGATAGTAGATAGCTTCTGCCCAAGACGTCAGACCAAGACTTGTGTCAGAGTCCTGTTTTGTGTTTTTATCTGTTTGCTTAGAGCTGCCCTTCTCATTTCTATGGATCCTTGGTTGTCACCCACCCATAATGGCCCCTTTTCTATTTATTATAATTATTAGGTCAGAACATACTCATTCTAACGCCATTCTTAGATTATCCCAAACAGTAGCCATTACTGTCAATCCTACCAGCTGCCGGATATGCCACCATTGCCAGATCACCATGATAAAATACATACGCACAGGTCTGGTCTCATCAAGTGAGGCTATAGGGAATTATAGCCAATGACTTTTCCATTTGCACCTACAGTCACAAATCACCTCAAATCAACATTGACTTTGCTACTACTGTCCCTCTCGCCTAGAAAAAGAACCAATTATTACAGTCTATTAATCAGACCCCAGGCAATTCTAAATTTGAAGTCAATAATTTTCAGGGTAATGGGTCATTTATCACCTGGAAGAAACTAATAGGGACCTAAATATGTCACAGCTAATGTAACGCTGTGGTTCCAATCTCATGTCATGAACAACTCCTCCTCCCCTGGATCTCTATGTACCCTATTGGATTCTACTTTCTTTGTTGCCACGTCAACTGGTTGCATTTTCCTAAGGCTAAAACCTCGAACAGTTAAGGAATAGTATTCAAAGACATGTCTATACCCTAACTCTTAAGTCACCAATGCCGGAAATCCCATCTCAGGCAGGAGCGCCAAAGTGAGGCCACCCTTGATTGTTCAAGCATCCTACCTTGGGGAATTGCTGACTCACTATTTATGTGAACGTCAGAGAAGTATTTCCAATGCTGGGAAATAAAGACTATAAAAGACCGATCACTGCTTCTGGCAGAAGTTATCAATCACAACATCCCTTTCCTCGATGGAAGAGCTGCAGATTTGCCTCAGCTCACTGGCACAAGCAGTTCTGGGCAACTGTGTAAACTTCTTATTGACTGATCTTTGTGGCATCTGGGCCATTGCTGTTATTTGCTGCGGTACGTGGATCAATGGGACAGGCATGGTGGACAGGCTCTACATCGCCTTCAAAAGGCTCAGTGCCTCTGCACAACTGCTCAGTGCCTAAGCACAACTGCTGTCTCATCAGATGGCACAACAAGACCCAGATCTCATGGTACAGTTTCCTGTGGGACAACTGAAGAATCCCCAAGGGGTGAAGACCTGGATCTCCAGTGTCTGAATTGGTCAGCTGTCAAGCAAGAGAATGGCCAAAAGGGGGAGCTGAGGGACTTGATGTACCGGTGGACAATGGATACACCACAGATGACAACAGAACTCTGACCCGCACCTTTGCAGCAGCCAGCCTGGAAGCCAGGCCACAGCCTCTGCCGCAGTCATCTCAGAACAGCCAGAACTTGGTCAATGACGGCCAGTTCCCCTATTATTTGCCCCGACTTCCAAATTAGGGCCAACCATATAAAGCCAGATTTGCTCCCAAACCAATCATATAAGATGTCCTCCTTCCTCGAGCTTTCCCAGCCAACAAGCTGAATCAGGGCATATGTGAAGCTTCCTTTTTTTTCTTTTTTTTTTTTCTTTTTTTTTTTTTTCTCATTATAAGACTCTCTTACTCTCTGTATGTATGCCTTTGGTTCTTTGCCAAATGCAGGTGAGAGTGGCTGGTCCTTTGCTCTAGCAAGCTCTGTTTGTTCTCATTTGGGCGGTCTTCATTTATTTCCACAGGTGCAAAGCCCTTCATTTTGTAGAGAAGACAGACCCACACAGTATCATGGATATGATCTTGCTCCCAAATAACTTTGGAGTATTTGGGTCTTAAGGCACATTCTTGGTCGTCTGTCAATACCTGCCCTCCTCTTCTTCCTCAGTAATAGAATCCCCAAATTTTAGCTGGGCCCATTGCTGCCCCGGACAGACTTCCATTTCCGGCCTCCTTGGCCATCAGCCATGGGTCTGGGTCTAAGTTGTTGGCAGTGGTCTGTAAATGGAAGTGGTATATTGCAGTTATTTGTTGAGTAATGTCTAAAGTATGGTCTTAATGTTTATGAATTGTTTATTTGAATAACAACTGAAGAAGCATTGTTTTGTTGTTGTTGAATCGGCAACCTTGCTTTTAAGAACGCACGCTCTATCCATTGAGCCATCCGGGTAGCAGCTCAGCTCAAGGTGCCTAGTTCAGTCCCAGGCATGGAACAAACAGGCAATCTTGTCATTAGGAGCACGTGCTCTCACCAGCTGAGCCATCCTGCCACCTGTTGGCAGCTCAGCTGCAGCTCAGGTTGGGCGCGGCTCAGGCGAAGCTTACTGGCCCCATGTGGGAATGGAACCAGTGACCCTGTTGCTCAGAGCTCGTGCTCTTAAGCAAACTCTTAACCAACTGCGCCATTCGGCCGGCCCTGAAGAAGCATTTTCACATTGATTTGAGTGCGTGTGCTTGTGTAATAAAGAACTTGGCTGGCCTTTGTCCCTGGTTCCTGGGAGGTAGGTACTTGGAGTTTCCTGAGTGATAGGAGTGTCTTTGTTATTCACGGCAGGCCTCTGGGACCAGACCTTATAGTTTATGCTAATGAGGTTAATCATGGTTGGCTCCTAGTTTATGCTAATGAGATGACTCAGGATGGAGGCTGGCCATTCCAGAAAGACACCAACCGATTACAGGGTTGGGACTTGGCAGTGTGATATAAGTCCAACCTCCAGGGAGAGGAGGGGCACAGGAGATTGAGTTCAACTGTGTGATCAATCAATCATTCCAAGATAATAAAACCCCCGATAAAAACTCTGGACAAGCAAGCTCAGGTGAGCTTCCCTGGTCGGCAGTACCCTTCCTATTGCTGCATCAGTACACCAGCAGGGTAATGTGCTCCTGGGGAAGATGGAAGTCTCACATGTGATATGCTCCCAGACCTCACCCCGTGTGTCTCCTCCTTAGGCTGGTTTGATTTTTATCTTTTTGCTATAATAAAATTAATCATAATAAATATAGTGCTTTCCTGAGTTCTGAGAGTTGTTCTGGAGAATTATTGAACCTGCGATAGTGGGAATTCCCAAATTTGCAGCCAGCTGGTCAGAAGGTGACCTAGGGACCCCAAAATCTGTGGCTGGTGTCTGAAGTGAGAACAGTCTTGTCAGGTACTGTTATCCTTAACCTGTGAAGTTTGGTCTAATTCTGGGTAGTTGCTGTGAGAGGTGATGGTAGGGCAACAAAATAAAACAGCAATGAATTTTCATGTACACACACACCAGCCCACCCCCAAAAGGTGGAACAGTGCTAATCTAGATTTGAATTTGAAAAAGAATTACAGGAAGCAACATTGTATTTTTCTAAGAAAATATTTAATTGGTAGTTTTCTAGAAAGAAATCTTTTCTTGTAGTAAGTATGAAAGTGTGAAGTTGGTCAGAAGTACCGAGAAAACCTGGACGATGCAAGTTGTTTTTCAAATCAACACACGGTTACTAAGCACCTACTGTGTGCTCATTTCTGAGAGGAAGTATGAGAACTGATCTGAGGCAGCTGCAGCTGATAATTTGGTTCAGGAGATAAGTGGCCAGATGATACACAAGAAATAGTTTAAATACAAGTAGGTCAAGACAGTGCTAAGAACTACCCCAAGTCCAGATAGCTTTCATTTTAGAAAACTTACACAAACAACAAATGCTTTTTCAATTGTAAATGAATAAGAGAATTCTTGCCTGAGGAGTGGGCTCCTGAACAGGGTTTTAACCTATCATTAGGTATTAGATAGGTGGGGAGAGCATTCCAGGCTAGGGGTGCAGCTTAAGCAAACATCCACAGGCTGGGTAGTATGGACGTATATCTGAGGTATGGCAACCAAGGTCATTTGTCTGAAACAGGGGGTCTTGTCAGGAGCGTCAAGTTAGAACAGACTGAAGAGGGCATTCAATGCCAAACTGAGGGGTGAAGGTTCATCCTGTAGGCAGTAGGAAGGCTTTCAGAGGGGGCAGAGGTGCACACTGATGAGAATGATTGATGTGGCAGATACACAGGAAAGGACCGATTTTAGGCAAAGACCAGCTATCATTGTTGCAGGCATCCAGGTATATAAAGTGACTTGCATGGTGCTTACAGAAGGGCCCTGGGGAAAAGGGTGAGTCGAGCAAATAAAGCTATAACTAATATAAAATATTTGCTGTTCTGCTCCTGTGAACCTGGGCTTTCTAGGAGGAAATTCCCATAGGATTTTTATGCTCCTAGACTTGTATCCTGACCTCAGCTGTCCAGATGGCTCCTGTGCACCCTACCTGCCTGTTCCCCTCTGCCTTGGCCAACCTCTGGGGCCCCCTCGGTCCTGCCTGTCTGCACGGACCCACTTTGAATCGGTTCCCTGAGTTCTGAGCTCAGCTTCCTCATCTGGACTTTAACTGCTTGAAGCACTGTCCTAGTATAAGCTAATTCTTTTCAGGTAAGACTTCTCTGGTCTATGCCAAATCTTGATTTTGACTTCTCCACAGCTGCAGAGGCAACATATAAACTTGAGACCCACTAAGCTTAGAGGTAACTATTACAGACAATAAAAACTGATGCCAAAGATACACAGGTGATGTAGAAAGTAACATCAGGGCCAGCCGAGTGGCGCGATGGTTAAGAACCCTTGAACATTTGCAGTCACTCCCAGTTGCCACTCTCAGCCTCAGGCCACTCATCTACAATACTTTGTCTCTGAAGATTTGGCTTTTCTGGACGTTTCATATAAATAGAACTATACAATATGTGGTCCCTGGCATCTGGCTCTTTCCACTTAGAATAATGTTTTTGAAGTTTTGATTTAAGTATTATAATACACATATTAGTGATTCTAATGTTTAAAAAGTTTCATTTCAGGGCCGGCCGAGTGGCGCGATGGTTAAGAACTGGCTTGGGACGCCAGAGGGCCCCGGTTCGGATCCCACATATGAGGGCCAGTGACACTGCCCTCTACAGCTAAGATGCTGAACAACAGCTCAACCTGGAGCTGGGCTGCTGTGAGTCGCCGGCGACGCCGTAGGCTGCAGCCCCTGTGGCAGTGGGTTGCCATGGGCTACCGTGTGTAGCCAGCAGCCAGCGTGAGCGGCCGTCCAGAAGCCGGCGACTGATGTGCCTCGCCCGGGAAGAGCGCAATGATGGTGCCAACTTGGGCCAGTGAAGCAACGTCCTCCTCAACTAGACTGAAGAACAAAACAACAGCAACTTGTCTGTTCCCCTTCCCCTAATTCCCCAGCACTGTTCCCATCCCCCCAATTCCCAAAATAAAAAGCATAAAAAAGAAAAGTTTCATTTTAAAAGTTCCAGTTTAATAGCATGAAGATCTAATACAAATTGGGTTTTGCTCAAACTTAACACCACTGCACTGCCTCCTAGAGAAGGTAACATGCACTAGAGAAAAACAAGTGCCTGGGGTTTTGTGCAGGGAAGGCCTTCAGGTTTTGCATCCCCAAACCACAGCTGCGAACCAGGAGAGGCCCAGCCCAGTGTGGCACCTCCTGAAGACCAGTGTCCGTGGCTCTGAAGTATGGTTGGGCTAGATTACTGATGGCTCTCACATCTCTCGTCATCCACATGATAATACCCCGCTGCCATTAGTAACAGGACAGGAGGCAGGGCACAAGTGCAGTTATAAAAATAGACCCCTCTGGGTGAAAATCACCAGACTGATTTCTCCACTTCCTTCCAGCTCTAGTTTCATCAGTCTCCAAGCTGAAGGAACCTTCCTCACATTCATTAACCTCCCAGGATGTATGCTGAGGCCTGAACTGTAATCGTGGGTTTTCCTCTTTCACTAAATTCGAAGTCACTCTGGTACAAATCCTCTGATGTGCAACAAGCGTGGGCCACCTAGCAGATGCCCCCACATGCCTTCCATCCCCAGGCTTTGTAACTCAGGATGAGCTTGCTGCTGTCATCAAGGTTAGAGGTTTAGCTGAGGGCTGTCCCCCATTCACCATATCCACAGGGTTTTTCTCAAGAACGAATTCTCTGAGGACCAGTGAGGGATGAGCTCTGATTCAGTCTCTCCACACCTACTGCTTTCCCAGGATTTCTCTTTAGTATGGGTTCTCAAAGCTTTGGAAGGGAAACGTATTGCTGAAGGCTTTTACCACACCTGCAGAGTTACTTGATTTTTTTTCTAGGAACAGTATGTGACTGAAGGCTGTGCATTACACTGATGAGGCTTCTCCCCGGGATCATGCTTTGTGACGCGTATCCTGACCAAAGCCTGTGCAAATGCACTGTGTTCACATGGTGTCTCTGACTTCACACCGGTTCTCTGGTGTTTGGTGAAGGAGGAGGTATGACCGGAAGCCCATCCACCCTCCTGACACTTTCTCTCCAGGGTGTATGGTCTGATGTTGAACAAGATGTGTCCTCCGACCAGGTCTTCCTGCACACATGACATTTATAGGACCTCTCTCCAATACATCTCTCTCCAATGACGTGTTCTTCAGCCAAAAGCCTTCCGATATTCATTGAACTCATGGTGTTTTTTACCAGCATGACTTTTCTGATGTTTCACAAGGAATGTGGTAGGCAAAGGCTGTCCCACATTCATTACATCTGTAGGGTTTCTCTCCAGTGTGAAACCTATAATGTAGGACAAGAGGAGAGCTCTGGCCGAAGGCTCTTCCACACTCGTTGCACTCACAGGGTTTCTCCCCAGCATGAGTTCTCTGATGTTTAATAAGGGAAGAAATATGGCCAAAGGCTCTCCCACACTCTCACTCGTAGGGCTTCTCTCTGGTGTGGCATCTCTGATGGCGCCTAAGTTCTGACTGGAATGTGACTTCTCACATTCATCACAAGATTTCTTTCCTGGATGGCTTCTCTGAAGAGTTCCTTCTCCCTAATGTCTGTCTGAATTCTGGATCGTATTTATAGGATTCCCCAGTGGGAACACCATGTTGGTTAACAAGCACTGATCTTAAGCCTAAACTTCTCTCAAATTTGCTCCATTCATGATGTACCCTAAGGGTAGTGGCAGACTTGTGAGTCAGTGACATCTTTCAGATGTCTCTCCTGGTTTTTTTGGATGTGTCTCTAACTGGTCATGATGAGCACAGGTTGCTTTCAGTGTGGAGGTCCAGAGTTCATCTTTACTGTGTTTTTCCGCTGATGTGACCTGGAATAATTCTTCTTGGGAAATTCCCTGACTTAGCATCCTTGAATCCTTGACGTTAGGCCTTCTCTCCCAGTCTGCAAAAAAACCCAAAAACATTCTAGTATTACCTGTTCTATGTGCCAAAAGGAAGTAAAGTCCTAGAATGGGCGTAAGATAATTAACTTTTAAAATAATATCTAAAAGAGATGTAGTTTCTTCCAAGAACGGTGTATGTCTGAAGAAGGCTTTGGAGGTGTCAAGCATAAGAGAGAAGCAGGTGACTGGAGACTAGGAAAACCTAAGAGAACAGTGCTTGGACTCTAGTACATGAGGTAAGTTCAAAGACTGTAAAGAGAGGAGGGCAGGAAGATTCCCGCCTAAGTCTTCCCCCAATGGCTCCATTCACACCACACATTAGTATGTATTATATGCACATACATATAACATGTACTGTATTACTGTGTAAATTGTGATAGGCAGAATAATTCTCAAAGATGCCCATGCCCTAATCCCAAGAATCTGTATGTCACCTTACATTGTGAAAGGCACTTTGCAGATGTGATGAAGGATACAGACCTTGAGATGGGAGATGACCCTGGATTATCTGGGTGGCCCCATTGATGCGACCCGCACACCAACCGAGCACTTCCTACTCATCAGCCAGGAGCCTACCGAAAGGGTACCTGAGAGGTGGGAGACTGGAAAAGAAAGAGACTAGAGGCGAAAGCTGGGAACAGGAGGTCCATCCAATGCTGATAGCAGAGAGTGGCCCCGTTTATTGTTTATACACAGCTTTTATAGTAAAAGTAACTTTCCTTAGGTAGGGAGGTTTTGGGAACTTGAGGGAATAGTCCCCTCCTCCCAGGGAACACCTCCCCCTGGGCTTTCCATAGGGTGTAGGGAAGCAATCTTCCCAGAGTAAAGCAAAACACAGCAAGCAGAAACTGTTAACAGGATGGCATTCCACTCTAGCTTTCAAGGCTGTTGGCTGTTTTCTCCTCAGCGGCCAACCTTCTCACACTGCTCACCCAGGCCTGAGAGCCTGTCAGCCTGCCAGCTTTCAGGCTTAACCCTTACTGCAGACCTCCAGCTCCCTACACCCCATCTAACCACACAAGTCCTTAAATGAGAGAACAGTTCCTGGCTGTGTCAGAGACGTGGTGTGAGGACTCGACCCACCACTCACAGCTTTGAAGGGGGACAAAGGGCCCATGAGACAAGGAATGTAGCAGTCTCTAGAAGCCAGGAACACCCCTCTGCTTACAGCCAGAAAATGAGGACCTCAGTTTCGCAACTGCAAGGAATTGGTTCTGCCAACTCAAATGAACAGGAAGAGATTCTCCCTGGACACTCTGGAAAGGGATGCAGGCAGCCCTGCTGACACCTTGGTTGTAACCATGTGGGACCCATGCCAGACTTCTGACCTGTGAACTTGTATTGCTCAAAGCCACTAAGTCTGTGACAATCTATCTCCGCAACAATAGGAAGCAAATACAATAATGACACTTCTGCAGATGGAAATGATTAAACTACCATCTTGGATGCATTCACAGCCTCCACACCAGCCTAGCATAGCCAAACCCAAATCTACCTCTGGAGTCTACCACCAGCCCCAACACCCCCATCACAAACAAAGGTGACAAGGACAAAGCAAGTCCACTAGCTGGAAGACTCCAACAAGCACATGAGGCAGTTGTATTATTGAGTGGTTCGTCTTGCAGCCAGACAATGGATATGGACCTGGGCTCCCTTCCTCACTAGCTAGCTTGCCACAAACAAGTTACTTTACCTCTCTGTGCCTGGCTTTCCTCAGTTTACCTCTCTGTGCCTCAGTTGCCATTCTCCAAATTAGGAATGTTTTAAAGATAATAAATTAGTATAAATTGTGTAGAATAGTTCCTGATACAGGTGGTTCTCAGTAAATAATAACTATTATTGTTTTCATCATTAACAGGATTATCACCCTTACTTTACCGTTGGCAAAACTAGTACACAGAGTTTAGATTCATCCAAGGTCACACAGTGAGGAAGTCAAGTGAAGTCTGTCTCCTTATTAATGCTGGAAGGTAACATTTGAACAGGGACCCAGCCTCCAGCGGCCTCCTCACCTGTGTACACCCTCAGTCTTCTCTGCCCCACAAGCCTTCCCCAACCTCTCCAGCAGAGGCTGCTTCTCCTTTTCCCAGACCACAATGGGAAGGTTTGCCTGTGCCACTCCATCTGCCATCAGACCATGCACACACATCCTTCCTGTGCTTGGGCTGCTTCCTGGGTGCCAGAGCCTCTCCCCTCTGTGGTTCTGACACTCCTTGGTACTCACCACAGTGCCCATTACAGAAATAAACCAAAGAGTCTGAGTGCATAGTGAGCAGGAAGGAGAGGACCCTGGGCATGGGGCAGGGAGCCCCGTGTCCACCCTGATGGGCTCAGCCTCCTGCAGAGCAGGAATTGGGGTCAGTGTCCTTTGGTGAACGAAGAGGCTCCAGAGAAAAGGAGGCAAAGATAGCCATAGTTCAGGCATTTGAGGAAAAAGCCCCTGCTCACGTGAGGCTCAGCTCTCAGGAATAAACTGGCTGTGCCCTCTCCTGGGTATCTCTCTGGAGGAGCAGTGTCCTGAGGAGGGAGAGCTAGGAAGGTAAAAGGAGCCATAATGAAGGCTAACCCTTATGGTACTTTCAGCCCCAGACTCCTCCAGCTGGAGATCCCTGCTCAGATAGTGTGTCACCTCCATTGTTCTGGGGACAGAGCTGAGGGGCAGACTCTAGCCTGCCTACGTCAGAGAGAGCGCCCCTTGTTCCCAGCTGCATGAGTCCCCCGCACTGTCCACAGGCCACAGCAGGCTTCAGGGAGCTGAAGTGTGACCACAGCCTGGCCACTCCACGGGGGAGCTGTTTACTGGGCCTGCAACATGCAGGTCCTCCAATAGGCCTTGGGAAAATACAGACAGAGAGGAGAACTTAGAGGAGCTTTAAAGGTAGCCTGCGGGTATAAGACAGGTTAACAGCACAAAGCAAGGCTCAGGGCAACACGGTAGGGGTGGGATACAGACTCGAAGGGGAAGAAGTTACAGCCCTTTCCTCACCCACGGGAACTTCTGGGAAAGTTAATCAACAGATGTGTCAAGCACTGTTAGGGGAGCTCTAATAAACTTACCAGCAGCCTGGTAAGTTTCCCCATTACCACCCACATTCCCTTTTGCTGTTCCTTTGTAGTCAAACACTTCTCTCTGGAGAACACAAGTGTGTCTCAGGGGCTTTATGGTGAGTGAAAAGTCATTTTCTAAAGGTTACATACTATGTAATCCTGTTTATACAACGTTCTAGAAAAAGCAAAACTATAGGGACAGAACAGAGCAGTGGTCACAAGGGGTTGTGACAATGCCTCGCCTATGGTTAAGCAATTTAGGTTTTTTGAATAAAAGTGTAGACTTGTTCCTGAAGAAGGCGGTGAAAACTAGAGGCAGGGACGGCCCCGAGGATCAGAAAGACACACCTCCCACCGGAGGACTGGAGGGACGTGACATCACACGCGAACAGTACTTCCAAGGTGACCACAAGCCTCCCACCTATCCACACCGGTTCACTCTCGGCCGTGGCGACTGTACAGCCATTTCCCACCCGCTTTGGTGTCACCATTCCCTCTCAGAAGCCTGCGCAGGTTTTCAGACGTCATATTAGAGAGCTCCGGCCGCGGAGACTTCTAGGAAATGCAGTCAGTGAGAAGGCCCAGTATTGATAGGGCACGCCGGCGTCAGACCCCTTTGCGCAGGCGCATTGCTTTCCCGATCTGAAGAAGCGCCGTCTTCCTGGGTCCCCAGCGCTCGGTGCGGGAGGTGAGGGCTGCGGGATTGTGTCTTCGAGATGCGGAGTGGGCGCAGCGCTGCGGCCGTGAGAAGGGGACACTGAGAACCTGGGGAAGGTGCTGTGGAAGTAGAACGGGGTTACGCGGCGGAGCCGGCCTGAGTGTGTGTGTGTGTGTGTGTGTGTGTGTGTGTGTGTATACGTGTGTACGTGTGTACGTGTGTACCTCCCAGCTCGGAGAGGTGCAGACGCAAAGTTGTCTCCTCCGAACCCTGTGTATGCGTGTGCTCCGTGGGTGCAGGCACTGTTCCAAATGGTCTTTCAGGTACATCCACTATGTGTCAGATTCCAACTTTCAGGTTGGAAGTTTGGAGCCTTCCTCCTGTCAACAAAAACTCCAGGCGACCTTTCTGAGAGAGGGAAAGAATGTTCAGAAATGGTTTGCAAACCGGGTTAGACAGAGCCTCCGGGATAAACCGCTGGGGAGCAGGGACAGAGCTTTTAAAGGCAAAATCCACCAGAAGCTGACCTTTAAGGGGACTGGCTACTAAGGGAAGCAGAACCATAAGTATACACTATACATTTTCTATGCACTATACATTTTTAGAGCAGCTCGGCTTTCTGGTTTCCGTTAATTCATGGTCAGCAGGTAGAGGTAGGAGATATGGCCAGTGGGGGGAGTCATGAGACATGGGCTGCGGGGGTATTACAGGACCATTGCCTTGGTTTCCCTTAGAGCTTGCAAAACAAACTTGTAAAACAAGTAATTATTAAACAGACAATACAAGGAAAGCAGTTTGTCCTGTAGACAGAATCAGAGTTCAAACTGCAAAAAGGTCCAGATATGTGGCCACAAAGTTATATTAAAATTCTCACTCTGTGCCTCCTGAATCTCTTCTTCCCATAATGAGTACTTAATAAATGTGGGTGGAACTGACAATAAATCTAAGCTGCCGTCCCTCTCCCTTTCTCAGAAAGTACCTCAGATTGTCTTGTTTAGCTCCCTCTGCAGGAGTGATGGAGTCCTTCATGCAGGAGGAAGCATAGAGGATCAGAACAAGGCACAGGCAGGGTGGATTGTATGGCTCTAATCTGGGAACTGGCAGGACTAAAACTATTTTGGGACAGTTGTTCTAGAGGTCCCATCCAGGACTAGAGAAAGGAAGGGACTAGTGACCAGGAGTCAGTCAGGAGTGGTTGATGGTGGTAGTCGTCTTGAAGCAGGCTGTATGGACCTCAGTTATGACTGTCAGTGGTGGGGAAGGATACAGGTGACACGCAAAGAAGAGTCAGAAGGACTTGGTGACTAACAAGATTTGGGAGGAAAGAGAGTGAGGTAAGAGTTTGAATTTGGGGCACCTGGGAGAACACTAGAACATCTGATAGAAATGTAAAACCAGGGAGACGAGTTGAGGTGGGGAATTAAAGAGGGGGAGATGTTTTGGAGGTGCTGGCAGAATGCCTAATTCAAAATTGCAGTCATTTGGAAATGCAGGGTAAGTGTGGAAAATGGAGTACCAGGTGTGACTGGACTTTCTGAGGGATAGCAAGAAGAACACTGAACAAAGATGGAGCCTTTGGGCAGCATCCATGTCCCCAGGGCCATAGTGGGAAAAATAGTCACAGAGAGATGCAGTGTTAGTGGGAGGAAGAAAGTCAGGCTAGTGCAGTATTGTAGCAGCTACACCAACTACTTGAAGAAGCAGAAACTTGTCAAAACAGTCAAAAGCTGCAGAGAAATAAAGATAAGGAGAAAAGACTATTGGAATTAGAGATCATAAATGCAGTGGTAATTTTCAGGCACGCAGTTTCAGGTGTGTGAGGGGTGGCACGAGCAGAATAACGGATTCAAGAAGAGTAGGTGGTGATGTGTAGTGGATAGGGATGTGTCATCCAAGAAGTCTGGTCGTGAAAGGAAAACCTAAATGAGAACTGTTTTGCGAGAGGTCATGGGGTTCAGTGAAGATAGTTTTAGATAGAGGATGGTATCTTAAAACATCTGGGAAGAAGGTACTGGAGAAACAGGAGATGCTGGAGAAAGAAAGACTGGGTAATACAGGAGCTGATTCTGAGAGGAAACAATAGTGGAAAAGAAAGGAGGTCACAGATGTAGGACACGGAAGTAAAGTCCTGCAGACATGGACATGTCTGCTTTGTTGACCTCACACCCTCTGCTGCCTAGCACTAACAGGTACTTGGAAACATTCATTGGATGGTAAGATGAATGGGATTGTGATGGACAGAAGAAAGGAAAGGAGCTTCATTTATTGAACAGGCTGGAAGATAAATGCTTTACATTACTTCTCTCAGTATTTACAACTACTCCGTGAAGTAGGTATTAAACAGTGAGGTGAACTGTGGGCTTAAGCAGCCTGTTGGGCCTTCTATTCATAAGTCCAGGTCTGTAGAATGCTCTCTACCTCACTGTCCTGCCACTCGGAACTCACTCTTGTGAAGCTTGTTATGGTAAAAGGCAGAGTTCTGTTAAAACTGAGTGGTAGCCATGAGGTTTAGAAGAGCTATGGAGCTAGGACGGGAACAGTAAAGCTTTTAAAGCATGGGTTCATTTGAAGGTATAGAAGAGAATTTGAAGGGTGTATTCTCCAGAAACACTCTGAGATCCAGGGATAGCTCAGTACTCATGAGGACAGTTTCATTCCATCCCTATATATCAGTATGGTAGGTCCTGTGTTACAGTTTAGGCAATGTAGGCTATGTAAGAGGCTCAGGTAGGTTTTGACCTCGGGTCTATCAGCCGTTTTTAACCTCTGTGCTATAATGATTCATTTTTATGAAAAGATAGCACAGTGCCTGGTCAATAGCAAATGCAGATGCTCAATAAATGCTAGTTATTAATATGTTTAATAGTGCTCAATTGTATGGATGGGCTGGAGGAGATTAACCAAATCTCTTATTTAGAAACAGGATATTTCAAACTTTTCCTGTGTTAGTGTTAAGGATTAAATGAGTTAATACATGCAAACTGCTTAGGAGGTTTCCACACATACCACTCAATAAAGGTTAATGTTAATGAAAGAAAAAGCTTTGCATATATTCTGACTTAATTCCTTAGGAGAAACTCCTAGGAGAGAATTGCTGGGTCAAGGAGTATGTATATTTCAAGGCCCCTAATACAAATTGAAATTATCTTTCTAAAGCCTGATGATGACACTTCCATGCTTAAATTCTTCATTAAGCCCCATGCCATGTATGGGAAAGAGGCCACACAGAGCTCTCCCGGAGCTAGCCGGTCTCTGCTTACCTCTCCAGCCTCATCTTTTCCCACAGCACTGCTCAGAGCCCAGGCACCTGCCACTCTAAAGTAGCTACAGCAGTTAGTCCTTTCCATGTAAAGATCCGCCTCCTTGTTTGTGAAAACTTGGTGTTTTTCCTGCCTAGAATGTTCTATCTTCCCCCAAATCACAACTTATCTTCCATCCCACTTCTGCCCAGAAACCTGCCCCATCCCTCCCCGCTCCCGTCTGGGTTAGGTAAGCCTCTCAGGTGCTCCAATATCTCTTTACAGCACGTATGCATCCTGCAGTGAAATACTGTTTTGGTCAGTTGTTTGTCCTACATGCTAAGCTATAAGCTTTTGGAGGACAAGAACAATGTCAAGTAGTTTTGGGGCTTGATAAATAGTACTGAATAAATGTTGGTTGGAAAACACGTGGATGAATAACTGAGGGTCAGAGACCTTGTAGGAGAGCAGTGAGCCACACCTCTCCCTCCTCCTTCCAAGGACCACACTCTCTCCCCGTCTCGCTCATGAATCCCAGCAATGTTTGATTTTACTCTGTCTTAATTAGACTCATGACTGTGAGAAACTGAGACATACTCAGCTAACTCTAGTAAAGGGAGTCCAGTGATAAGGATTCATACAAAGCTTAAAAGGGTTAGAGTCTTACGGAAATCCAAGAATAAACAAGGCTGGTCTCTATGCAAATTGTAGCCCAGGGGTGGGACTGGGTGAATGAGGGACTTCAGGCCCAGGAATCCTTAGGTCTTTGCTTCACCACTGATGTGACCCAGCTGCTTTTCCCCCAGCCTGTGTCTAGTCCCGCCTCCCACATTCTCATGGGTTCCACTTCCGGGTAACTTTGCCTCCCTGGATCCTTGTGGCTACTTCCATCCCTCACAATGTCCTTTCAGCTCATCACCCACTTGTCCTGACATTTCCTACAGGATATCATCTCTTCAAGCCAGGTCACATCTCTGTCTGCTGGTCAGTTTGTACATGGCCCCTGCGGCCTCATCAATGTAGCTCCAGGAGTGAACAAAACGTGGCTGCCCACAGGCAGTCCTTAAGCAGAGTTACGAATGGGGCATTTTCCTTTGAAGAGGCTTCGGGTCTCTACGTGAAATGTCTTATCTGTGTAGTTATTTATAAAATTTCTTATGCCTTTTATCCAGTAACCATTTAGGGCAATAGTGAATGTGAATTTATAAATACAGTATGAACTTCAAAATGTTTTTGAATCCCAGGAAGAGAACTTTGCCTCCACGATCATGGTAAAACAAGCCCCGTGTTGGGTTCTGAATAGCACTGTCCATGCCTTTTGCTCTACTTCTGGGGTGGGATGGGCTTGCCCCAACCTTGCTTTCCTCTCCTTCCTTTGTGTAGGGTATTGAGTTGACGATGAGTATATGACTCACTGGTATATGGAAATTTCCTGTCTCATGCGTCAGAAAATTACAAAACAAGACTGGTCTTTCTCATTGTTTTGTTCTCATCCCACACCTCTGCTTCATTAGGACTCTGCCCTTTTCTACAAGGAGAGCACACAGGAGGGCATGGCTGCTGGGGGTCCGACTGCTGGATGCCAGGTGAGGCCGACTTTCGTGTTTCTGAAATTCTCTATTAGTCTCCAGAAGGTAACCCCTTTTGTTTCTCTGTCCTGGAGCTTCTTTGATCTGACCCAGCAGGAAAATGAAGGTTTCCATAGGGAGTGCTTCCTTCCCATTTGACTTTTGGTGTCCTTCAGTGACCTTTCCTTCCCTTGAACATGTGCTCCCTAGACTTTCACCAGGCACACAGCCCCTTTGGCCTTTGTTCTAATTTTGCCTATGGTACAGATCTGATTGGAAGGTTTAAGGAACAGTGGGCTGGTTCTAGTCCTGACCTTGCGTTAGTACATCCATGGACTGAGGGCAGGCCCCATATACTCCAGGGAGCACTGGGTTAGGCTGTGGAATGTGACACAGGCTGAGAGCACCTGGGTGAGCTTGCAAATCCTGAGGAGAGTTTGCTCGCAGAGATGTGTGCTCGCCCGTTCCCACTCAAAGATGGAAGGTCTTGAATTCCATGCTCTGGCTTAGAACTCCTGCAGACACACTGGACACTCATCTGGGGTTTTCAGATGGGGGTAAAGACACAATCTTCTAGAATCGCAGAGCATTACAATAAAATGAGAGGGATCCTAAAGATGATTGAATCAACATCATTATTTTAAGGATTTGTAAAAAAGCAACTGGTGAAATTTGAATAAGGTGTAGGTTAGATAATAGTAAAATATCAATGCTATTTTCTTGATTTTTATAATTATACTGTGATTATACAAGAGAATGTCCTTATTTTTTATAAAATATACACTAAAATATTTATGAGTAAAGGGACATCATGTTTGCAAGTTACTCTCAAGTTCAGGAAGAAGGTAGGAGAATGTATATATACTGAGAGAGACAGAAAGATGAAACTAATGTGGGAAATGTTAACATTGGGGGAAGCTGGGGAAAGGGTCTGCAGGAATTCTTTGTTCCTTTCGTGCAAGTTTTTCCGTAAATCTGGAAAAGAAGCCCTGATACTCAGAGGCTCAGCTGTGAATATAGGGTGTGGGGTTGTTACCAAGGGTCCATGCAACTTTCCCCAAGTGCATCAAAAGCCCACTTTGTCAGAACCATTTCCCTTCCCCTCCCTGCATATCCTCCAGGGCTGTCATCTTTATGACGGTTGCGTCTGGTCCCTGTAGAGAAAGGTTGTAAGGGAGAGTGTGATTGTTTCCAGGGATTGGTGACATTCGAGGATGTGGCCGTGATTTTCACAGATGAAGAGTGGAGGCATCTGGTCCCTGTTCAGAGGGACCTCTACAAGGAGGTGATGCTGGAGAACTATGAGAGCATCATCTCATTGGGTAAGCAGGGCTTCCCATAGGAGGACTCTACTGTGTTAACGTGGGGTCGAGAGGCTGTTAAATTGATACTTCTTCTCCCACCTGAGTTCTGAACCACTGAGAGACACAGTAGAAGGATGTGGCTTAGGTGTACAGCAGCAGTGGGCTTCCTAATCCTGAGCCCCAGCATTGGGCAGACCATAGCAGGTGGGATGACTACAGGCTCAGTCACTCAGCAGCCTGGCCCTACAGCACAGAGGTGTGCTGCAGGGAGCTGGTTTTCCAAAGGAGCGAACAGAAGGGGCTGAGTTATATGTGCCCAGCCCTTCCCCCAACTCCTCAGTCAGCTAACTTACGCAGCTCCATGCAGAGGACTAAGGGTGAGGCGAGGAGCCATCTTGTTGAGAAATTTTCTCAGAGAAGCAGAGGAGGGGGAAGAAGTGTCTCCTTTTAAAAGGGGAGTGTGGGAGTGGAATACAGGTTGCGCCTCAGAGTAGGTCACTAGAAATGTGTATGATTTTGAAGATTTGTCTTAAGTGCAGCCTTAGATGCCCGCAGGGGGCACTTTGCAATTAGACACTTGCATGACAAAGGGAAAATTAAGAATTCCTGCTGATGTCAGGTATTTGTGAGAGGTAAAGTTGAGCTCTGGTAGGTAATGAGAACCTCTCAGGAGCTTCCAGAACAAGAGGCTGAGAGAGTGCAGATTCACAAACAGGCTTAAAATAAGCAGCAGGGGCAGTATAAGGAGTCACATAGCAGATCAAAAGTGTCACACCCCCTGGGTTAGCTTAAACAGGCCAAATATGGAAAACTGAACAGAGTGTTTGGGGAACATTAGGGAGACTGCTGAGCCTTTGTCATAGCCTTTGGAGGGATGAAATACTGGGGATACAGATTTCCTCAGGAAGCCAGGGGGAGGTAATGGAGATGGCTGTTTTGTCAGCAGAGAATCAGCACACAACCAGATGAATGGTCCTCGGACCCAGTAGGAAAGTGCCTCTCATTCCCAAGTCAGGGTCCAATGCAAGGGAAGCTTAGATCTCAAAACTATTTCCAGGGGGGTAGTCTATTTATTTATATAACCAAAAAAGGATAGGTTCACTTCCAGAAATGTGTCCCAAGGAGATAATAGGGTTAGCAGCCTGTGCTGTACACACATGTCCATCATATCATTTGTTAACAGCAAAACATTAAACATAGTCTGAAGTGTCTGTCAGCAGAAGATTAAAAAGATTACTCCATACAGAGAAATATGTAGCCATTAAAATGGTGAGATAGATCTGTGCTAATTGCAATAAAATCATATTTTTAATTTATTTTGTGAAAAAATCAAGTTTACAAATCATTATTATTTCATTACCTAGAGTTTAACAGAATGTATCTATAGGTATCTTTCGGTATCAAAATGAATAGAAAGAAAAATGAACACAAAGTACAAAAGGTGATATTTCTTTTGACTTATACATACCTCTAATTTTTCTACAATGAACATGACCCACTTTAAATAAAAGAATTAATACTAACGGGTAAACAAACAAGCAAAAATGGGCATTTTCATTACACATTTTTACTCCAGATGATCTTTCTTCATTTTTACCTTCCCTGAGCCAAGGACTCTTTCCCCCCATCCTACCAGCACTAAAGCGAGGAGCATCCCCTCCATCTCCAGGGGAAGAATAAATACGTGCATCTGAGGGGATCCTATCAACGTCTTGACCTTGTGAGAAGCTTGGTGCCGACCTCCATCCAGATGTCCAAGCATCTCTGCATTATTTTGTACTCTGAACTCCTGGTGTGCAGGCTGCCTGCTGCGATTTCTTTCCGAAAGCCCTGGAGGCTGGGATTAAGCTTTGGAGTGGTTGTGTATTTTTATCACATGTCTGGCTTGTTTCTTTTTCCATGAGCAGGGCTTCCAGTTCCTCAACCAGATGTGATTTTCCAGTTGAAGACAGCAAATGAGCCCTGGATAGCTGATCTTCATGGATCTGAGGACAGATGTCCAGGGAGCATTTCTCCAGGTAATTGTGTATGAGCAGGGCAGGGCGGTCCTATTTCGTGGCTGTTTTTTGGGGGTGGGTGGGAGGGAGTATTGGCTGGCACCTTTTTCTCCAATTGAAATCATCTGTTTTAATTCTGTCTCTATCACCCACCAGCTTTTTTTTTTTCCCTACACCTTAAAGTATTACTCATCTTTATTGACCAAGTGCTATTCTCTCAGATCTGCCATGTTTGCCCATTAAGGTGGGTATTCTTACTCCTCACATTGCCTCCCACTTCCCAAACTCTCCTAATTGTCCTGCCTATCCTCCCAATGGCCATTCTCCTCTTCTCTGAGATGTCCTCGGTCAGTTCTGGTTTTTACCTTCTTCTTTATTTCCAAGGCTCGGTCTTTTCCCAAAGCATACAGCTATTTGTGGGAGCAAGCAATGCAGTGACCATATCACTCTTCAGATTTATCATAGTAACCTCTGATTCCAGCTGCAACGTTTCCTAGCCCAGGAAAGAAACTGCATCTGTGTTTTCTGTCTATTCCAGACTGGGAGACTAAGCCTGAGATTCAAAGTGCTTCAGAAGAAGAAAAACCAGAAGGAACGTCAAGAGGGAAGCTTGGAAGAAAAGGTCCTCTGTGTCCTAAGTCTGAAGTTCATGCACTGGAAAGTGGGTTAGAAAAAGAGGAGGAAAGCCGTACAGTGGAGACCTGCAAGAAATCCCTTTCCCAGGAGGAAAGCTTGCAGCAAGGGTCAACCCCTCACAGGAAAATTCTCACTAAAGACAGAGACCAGGAATGCAGTGACTGTGGGAAGACCTTTTTTGACCACTCATCTCTTATCCGCCATCAGAGGACTCACACAGGAGAGAAGCCCTATGACTGTCATGAGTGTGGGAAAGCTTTTTTCAACCGTTCATCCCTAACTGTACATCAGCGAATTCACACTGGAGAGAAGCCCTTCAAATGCGGTGAGTGTGGGAAAGTCTTCAGTCACAGGTGCAGTCTCAGCAGACACCTGATGTCTCACACAGGGGAGAGCCCCTATGAATGCAGCGCGTGTGGGAAAGCCTTTTTTGACCGTTCATCCCTAACTGTACATCAGCGAATTCACACTGGAGAGAAGCCCTTCAAATGCAGCGAGTGTGGGAAAGCCTTCTTTGACCGTTCGTCTCTCACTCGACACCAGAGGATTCACACTGGAGAAAGTCCCTATGAATGCAGTCAGTGTGGGAAAGCCTTCAGCCAGAAAAGCATTCTTACTCGACACCAGGTAATCCACACTGGTAGGAAACCTTATGAATGTAACGAGTGTGGGAAAGCCTTCTATGGTGTCTCGTCACTAAATAGGCACCAAAAAGCTCACGCTGGAGAGCCTCGCTACCAGTGTAGTGAGTGTGGGAAAGCGTTCTTTGACCGCTCATCGCTCACACAGCATCAGAAGATTCACACTGGAGATAAGCCCTATGAATGCAGCGAGTGTGGGAAAGCCTTTAGCCAGAGAAGCCGGCTTACACGGCATCAGAGGGTTCATACAGGGGAGAAACCCTTTGAGTGTAGCGTGTGTGGGAAAGTTTTTAGTTCTAAATCATCGGTTATTCAACACCAACGGCGTTATGCCAAACAGGGAATAGACTGAGTTGGGTGAAAGCTTTAGTCAAAGGACCTCCGTGAAAACTTAAAGTAGGTCTTACCCATTTAAACAAATCCATTCTACCTATTCTGGCTGCTACTGTCCTTTCCTGCCTCTGCTTACCAGTGTTTCAATAAAAACTCTCTCCACCTGCTGTGTTACAGGACTGAACTGGGATGCTAGAAAGGATGCAACTCTAAAGAGTCAACATATTGCAGAAGTTTGTCAGATGACAGGGTAAATGTTAGGAGGCAATCCTCAGACACACCTCTTGTCTAGGGCCCCAGGCGTCACTGCACTTTAACTGGAGGCGAAGGGCCAGCCAAGTGGCTCAGTTGGTTAAGAGCTCGCTCAAGAGCGCGAGCTCTGAGCAACATAGTCTCCAATTTGATTCCCGGCCCAAGCTGAGCTGCCGCTGTGCCACCAATAGGTGGCAAGATGGCTCAGCTAAAAAATAAATAACTGGAGGCGACAACAGGAAGGGGAAGGCAAAATTATATCTGAGCAGGACTGATATTTCCCAAATAGTTCTTTGGGTAGGTTAGTCTCTGTCTCTCAGAGCGTTTGGGGGCACTGACCTTGTTCTTTTGTGTCCCAGCTTTTAGATCTCTTAATAATGCTACTAATAGTTAGCACTTATTCTGTGCTTATTATGGGGGAAGCACTCAAGAGTTCTGCAAGGAATAGACTTCATCTCAACAGCCCGATGAAGTAGGTACTGCATTTTACAGTGAGCAAACGAGTTTAGAGGGCTTACATAACTTGCCCGAGGTGAAGCCAGGTCTGAAATACAGGTCTACCTTCAAAATCTGTTCCCTTTACCGTTACACTGTAAGGTTTGTTTTATAATTTATGTACATGTATGATCTCCTCAACTACATTGTAAGCACTTGGAGGCATGACTTATATGTCTTTGTATCTCACATAGTGCCTTGCAAAGAATAGGAGCTCAATAAATACTTATCTGAATTAATGACTTCTTACCCAGTCTTCTGTAATTAAAACACCTCTTGGATTTGTATCCTTTGTCTGAATTCTCAGTCTAGCCTATACCTTTATCAGCTCAGGCTCCCATTACTGCAATACTCACTTTCTGATATGAATTTTTCCCTGTTAATCATCGAAGAGGGGCATTGCTTAGCTAGCTATGGTGCTGTAACAAGTGAAACCCCAAATAAACAAAGCTTCATTTCTCACATGAAATCTGATGTGAGTCACTCTATCTTTCTCCATCCTCATGTAAAACGTGTTGCCTCCAAGGTCATCATGGAAGAGAAAGCTGGAGGATTTTGTGGGATATTTTTAAGGGCCATCCATCACTTCTGTCCACATCTAATTGTCACGGCCTGCGTGGCAAGGGCTAATGGGACACGAGAGGGGCGACGCAGCTTGAATAAAGAGACAGAGACAGAAGTCAGATTTGAGAGCAAGACCAAGGGACTCAGCCTAAGAAAGACTGAGCCACGAATCGGGTCAATGCAAGGCTTTTATTGAGAATCTTCAAAGAAGCAAACTGCAGAACTGTGAATCATTAACCGTGTATACGTGGGTGCCTTAAGGCTTGTTCCCATTACCGGACCCCTTTGTACTCCAACAAATGCTATGCCTTCGTACATCACTGCACAGCCCCAGGACACTCTGTTACATGTCCTCCCAGGGGAGACAACTGATATCATTCCATCAGGTCTCAGTTTTCCGAGACACTCTCTCGACTACAGGGTATGAGGCTAATGCAGAGGGGGTGGTCGTGGGATTGGCTGTAAGGCAACATCTAATAACCAGAACCCAGCACAAAGGCCAGGAAAATGAACAAGCACCTCAATATTCGGTTAACATCAACAGCTTCTGTCAGTTACATTTTGCATATTACTGTTAGGCCAGTCTTTCCAGATGACCACTTCGTGTCCATCCTTGCCTTACTCAGGACCCAAATTGCTCAATTAATGAAAGCTGCTCTGAATATTTAAGGTCTGCCTTGATGTGATCCCACACTGCTGAACTTTAAATCCTGACTCCGAAACTTCTCCCTGGGCCCAGCTTGATATTTTTATTTTATTAAAGGTCAGATATTAGGCAACTTTTGACTCCGGGCATCTGCTTAAAGTGAAGCCCAGAGAGGACTTGATTCTGAAAGGCTGTCTACAACCCAGACAGCCTCACATGGGTCCCAGTGGACCAAGAAGCATTTTTCCCAGGAGTTAACAGACACAAGAAGCTGCACTGCCAAACAGCCAGACCCTCCCGCGGTACCAGCATCCTTGTTGGTCTCAGCCCACCTCCCTTCCAGCAGGTGAGAGGTAGAGAAGACTCCATGTGTGGACTTTTGGAGCAACTTGAGTAAAAACAATACAGAATCTACTGGAGTGGGTAATATCTGATGTTATTTAATGATGTTAAGTAGAAAATAAAAGGCACTGTTGACTACCTTTTGGCTGATGTCTGTCTTTGAGAGTTCTGAATCTTTCACTGACTGCCTTGTTAAATGCAAGTTGAGGATCAAATACTTCCCTAAGATATTCTGGCATTGTCAGCAAGACAAGACTAGAATGAACCCAGAATTCTGACAGACTTGGATACAGACCTAAATGAGAGAGAATGGGGACACAAACCTGATAGCTCTTTGTGTCCTTTTAAAATTTGGTATTCTGCAGAGCATTTTTTAAAACGTGAAATACAGTTCCATCTACTAAAAATTCTGAGGAAAGGGCCATTTTACCTTTTACTTGGTATCTCACAATAGGGCACACTGAGGTGAAAGCCTTAAATTTTGAGGTTTTAGCTTCACCTAATGGCCATTAGTGGGATCCAGTGTTGGAATCAGAAACTGGTCAAGTTGGAAGTATGCCAGCATGCTTAAAACAGAAGGTGAAAGACTTGGTAGTGGTTTAGCCTAAGACTTTAAAATTCGTTTTGAGGAAATGAAATAATGTCTCTGGTGCTTCAACAAGCCTTATCTAAGTTTTAAAAGAGAATTGAATACTTATAGCACAAATGAACAGGAGCACTCTGTGAACCAATTCTTCAAAGAAAAGGGTCTGCAATGCTAGAGAACTTCAAAGTGAAGATGATATGGTAGAGAGTCTGCACATTGAAGGGATGAATACCCGCCTAGTCACAAGAACGTGAGTCTCAAATCAAATGCACTTTCTGGAGACTTCAGTAGGAAAATAAATACGAAGCTAATCTTAACAGGACTACAAACACCTTCATTGCTGTCATGCTATCAGCTTAGTCCACTCCTGGAGCTTCTCAGAGCTCTGACTTGGGTCATATGCTCTTGTTCAGCTCCTCGGGACCCTGAGGTTCCCTGACCTTTGGCTCTTCCGCCCTGTAACCTGTCCTCTGGGCTCTGGTGGGCCAAATGTGTCACCCAACTATCCTTGTTTCTAGGATGGTGGTGATTTTTATCTTAGTTTTAATCTCATTGGTGACAGATTCCTTAGCTCAGCCCTGCCATTCCATGCATACCCTGGACACAGTGCTTTCCCTTTCTCACATATTCACTCATAGCTACTGAAGGGACAATATTCAGACTAGAAAGTTCAAAGTCCAGTTGCAGCAGCCAGCTGCAGCCATGGCAGCTTGGGTGAGGTCCCAAGTTGAAGAAGTCAGTCACAGTGAGCCAGGAGATGGGGCTATGTTTAATCTCAAAGAATAGCGCCAAGCCAGTTAACTCAGACATAGCTCCCCCATGAGTGGTCATCCTTTAGTACAAAAGTAGCAGGCATGAGGATGTAACTGAAAAGCCATCAAGTCCTATTAGACGTGGTGGCCTTGCCCTCAACATCTGTATCTGTGAAACCCAAATGCAGACTGTCCTACACATCTGCACAGTAGACACGCAGATTGGCTTCCTCACACCTACATCTCTGAGAATTCCTCCTTAATAATAAAGCAGTAATTCCAGAGAACAGCTGAGAGCGTGGGCACCAAGATGAGAACAAGGACGGGGTCTTCATGTTTAGGTGTTCTTTAAAAAGCACAATTATTTTAATTTCTTTTTTTCTTCCTTAATAATACAAAATATGAATCTAATCTGAGCAGCAGAGTGTCCAACCATTGGGTTGTCGGAAAAGTCATGACGTATTTTTTCTGTTTTTCATTGTAAAAATGCCTCATGACTTTTCCAACAACCCAATATATTTCTCAGCCTCTTGCAGTGAGGTATTAGGCCAATGGTATATTGATGGAATTGGAACTTGTTGGGTGGGGCTTCTGTAAAGGTACCTTAAAAGGCACAGGGACAACTAAGAAACTCCCTTTGCCCTTGCCATTCATTCCCTTGTTTACCTGAAATGTGGATTTAATGGCTGGAGATATAAATTGGGGGTTGATCACATTTGGATAGTATAGGTTCCCCCTGCTATCTGTTGAGTCATGGAACATTCCAATATTTAGTTGATTCCCAACTGAGCAGCTTCAGCATCACTTGGGAACTTGTTAGAAATGCAAATTCTCAGGCCCTACCCCAGACATTCTGATAGGGGTGGAGTTTTCAGCACAGTGTTTAACCAGGTGATTCTGATCACTCGACAGTTTGAGAACCACTGGTTTAGAGGCTAAGAGGAGGAACTAGTTAAGGAGACTGACAAGGAGTGACTAGTCAAGGAGGCAAACCAGAATGTTTCCAGGATAGGGGAGTAGTCACTTTTATCAACTACTGTTGGTAGGTTGAGAGGACTGAGAACTGACCATTGATTTGACAACAAAAGATGGGATTTCTGTGATGGGGATGGCTAACAAAAGTTAGAAGGGTATTTCCTGGTGTTGCAGACATAGCTGGTGGGGCCTTTCATACACACCATTTTTTGAAAGAAACTGCTCACTCCTTACTTCCTGCTGATGGAAGGGTGGGGGACATCCTCCAGCCCATCTCTGAGCTGGCAGGGCTGTGTTTTCCACATGTCCCCTCTCCTCCAGCCCTAGACGATTGGACCCAAAGCCGATTGGACCTAGGGAGCAGTTAGGAGCGAAATGTGGCTGTTTGTGTAGCAGAAACCCTATATATGAGGAGCTTATACTAAATAGCAGTTTACATCTCTCTCGTGTTAAAGCCCAAGCTGGCTCACCAAACCGTCAGGGGCCCAGCTCTTGTCTTGTTGGTTCCCCATTCCTAGGGTGTTAACCTGGTCGACATGCTTCATGATAACTCAACAGATAGCAGAGGGAACCTGTACCATCCAAATGTAATCAACTCCAATTTATATCTCCAGCCATTAAATCCACATTCCAGGTAGACAGAAGGGAACAGCAAGGGCAAAGGGAGTTTCTTAGCTGTCCCTCTGTGTTCCAGCCACCATGGAGCCTTCCCCTTCCCTTTAAGAAACACTTTTCCTTTCCTCCCCCTGGCAAGGGGCAGGGGTAATGAGAAATGTAATTTTTACCCTGGGAAGCCAGAGGCCTTGCTAAAAATGGGGATTCTATTAGAGAAAGGACAGATGGACATTGTGGCTTGTACCCAAACACGGACGTCAGTCAAGCTAATTTGATTTCCTTTCTCGCGAATTTGAACTGGATAGAAAATTGGTTACTTTATAGTGGGAATATAAGTGAGCACATGCACTAGCCTGAAGACACACCCACTGCCAGCCGGCGGCTCCGAGCTCGCAGGGAGTGTACAGGACTTAGAGGTTCCAGTCTCCTTGAGGTCAGCCGGACCAGTGGCGACCTGGCCGTTTCTGGGTTGAGGTGATTTCCGGGACTGATAGCCCACCTCTTACGAGGTGCAGCCTGGAATAAACATCCCGGGCTACTTGGGGTAGTCACTATCCCCCCCCCATCCCCACAAAAGACCACAGCCGCGGCGAGGGAATCCTGGGGGTGGAGGCGCCGCTCTCCGCGGAGTCAGTTGTGGGGAGTGAAGGTTCCAAACGAGGAGTGGCCGAGGGCTTCTTTCAGGACCAGAGCCCAGAGTCAGCCTCGAGGAAGGGGTGGCCTTTCGACTGCCCAGAAAGGCGCTTTCCAAGGGGCCGAGCACTCCCGCAGGGCGGACACTAGCGGGCCGCATCGCCAAAGACACAGCCCTAGATGCGGAAAGCTGCCAGACTGGCGTGCCGCGGGGACACCTAGGAAGCGGCGTCCGGTGCCGCGCCATGCCGCGCGGAGGGTTCTGGGAGTTGTAGTTCGATCTCGCGTTCGGCCTGGAGCTACTTGGAGCGGCGGGCTCCTACATGCCTCTTTTCCTGGCTGGCCCGTTTTCCTCCGTATCTGAGGAGAGGTCGAGCCTAGGATCGGGGAGGACTGAGCGCGGGTCCTTCTAAGCCTGAGTGGATGGAGGAAGGGCGGCAGGAGGCCCCCCGGGTGCGGGGCGCCAGGTGGCCCGGGGAGGGTCGCGCGCGTTCACGGGCCTCTGGGTGGATAGAGCAGTGAACCCCCTGGTACCGCGGCGGGGGTCTCCTGCGCGGGCTGGGGAGGGAGTCGCCATGGAGCCTGGGGGCAGAGGTGAGAATTTGGGAGGGATGTGGCGCGGAGGTAGAAGGAGAAAGGCTGCCCTCTGGCTGGGGCCGGCTCAGGAAGGGGCAACATCCGTTTTCTCTGGGAGAGCCCTTTCCTGGAGGGAGAGCCGCTACCTGCAGTACCTGCTGGCCCATAGCAGGATGTGTGTCTCCCTTCCCCCACGTCAACGGATCTGACAGTTTGACTTTTGGTAATGACTTCCTTTTGCCCTCACAGGAACTCCATAAGGCGGTAGGAAGGAGGCTATTATACCCATTAGGCAGATAGGGAAATTGAGGGTTTGAGAAATCACAGGATTTGTTTAGAATCCTGGATTTTTTCCCCATAAGACCCATCACTTTTCTGAGAAATCCAGTGTTGTCTCTGAAAAACCAGTGTTCAAAAAGAATTTAGTCTTTCATCTAGTAAGCCTAGAATAGAACAGGAATGAAGCATTGAGAGAGGCACAGATGGACACAGAGATTTTGAGTGTTATTTTGACCATCACTCAGCATATGGCAGATAGAAATATGTATTTAACTTAAGTGTGCAGATTCTCATGGCAGAGTTCTAGTGGAATTTAAGGGCAGAGGAGGATGGGGGAAACAGACAGCCATGGGTCATGGTTGTCTTGATTCAGGGATGCAGTGGAATTGTCCCTTGATTCCCTGGTTTGACTCTTAGGTGACAAGTGGCTGTGTATGGCAGTTTCTGTGAGTTTCCTGCAAGGCAAGAGTACTTAACGTGCTCCTATCTCCACTTGTAGGGTCACATTCTGAGGCATCTGACCCTCTCCATGCTGGAAACCCAACAGAGAATGGTGTGACCGCTGTGCTGCTGACCCCTGCATCCCAGGTGGGTCTAGATTACTATTTTTTGCTTTCTGATATTCTCAGAGCATGGATATGGTTTCTTCCATTGTTATGGAATTGTTCAGCCCTAATTCCTGGAGTACTGGATGCGCTGGATGAACTGATACGTGGTGAACCCCAAGGTAAACGCTCCTCATCTGTGGAGAATTCCACCCTCACTCCCCCAGCATTACTTCTCTACCCGCTTAGTGCATGATGCACACTTAGAGCATTTCAGTGCTGTCATTGGCCTCGTGGTGAGATGCAAAGGAATAAAAGCCAGTTGCCCCTGGCTCATGAAGGGTACTGAGGCAGTAAAACATAAATTAAATTGTTCAACAGCAAGAAGAAATACGTACATTTTAAAACACAGACATGACTGGTACAGACAAGCCATAATAGATCATGGAAGAGGTTTTCCATTCTTGAGAATATTTGGGGGGGGAAATACTGGGATAAAAGCTATGTCTTTGAAAAACAGGAGTAGATAGTTGGAGAATAGAATATAGGAATATTCTGAGAGAGAACGGCTTTGGCAAAAAAAAGTCTCCAAGTGATGATAAAGTTGGATGTCTTCAAGGGGTATGTATGTCACTGTGCAGTGAGCTGGAGTGTGCTGAGAGAAGCTGGGGCATGGTGTAGACAGACCACAGGAAAATCTACATGGGGGCTTATTCCAAAGGCAAATAAGGCTGCATTAACTTCTGCAGAAGCCCCGCAAGGTGAGACGTGCTTCATTCACTGGTGTTGATCACTTCTGAGGTGTTTGGCCTTTAAGGGACCATTGTCACGTCCAGCGTGGCAAGAGCATACAGGTTTCTCTTAAGGGGCGACGCAAATTGAATAAGAGCAAGAGACAAAAGTAAGATTAAGAGCGAGACCAAGGGACTCAGCCAGAGAAGACTGAGTGAGCCCCGAATCGGGTCAGCGCATGGCTTTTATTGAGAAATTTGAAAAGAAGTGAAACTGCTTCACTGCTGTCAATCAATTTGTAACCCGTGACTTATGTGTGCCTTAAGACCTTTTCCATTAGCATTCCCTTTGTGTTCCAACACATCCTGTGCCTTCACACTTCCTCCACATAGCCCCAAGACACTTTGTTACCGTGTCCTCCCAGGGGAGATAACTATTATCATTCCAATAGGTCCCAGTCACCTGAGACACTCCCCGAGAGAGCTTTACAGATATCATTCCATCCGGCCTCAGTTTTCCGAGACACTCTCTCGACTAATGGGTCAGAGGCTAATGTAGGGGGGTGGTAACGGAATCGGCTATAATGCAACAGACCATAAACTGAAATAAAAAGAGTAGAGATGTCCTACTTCAAGTATTAGAATAAAGAGTTAAATTATTTGGAGTAGGGATTTTCAAAGTAGGTAGTTCTTTTAACTTCATTATGTGAATGGTTTTACCCATTGTTTTTGAAAAGGCTGTGTAGTACACATTAGAATGCTGGATATAAACAAATGTAACCATTATATTCATGCTTATGTTCAGCGGCTGTGGCAACAGTGGTGGTTCAAAGAGTGGTAAGACTGTTTATTTGCTAGCATCCCAGGGACTGGTCTATTTTAATGGGCCTCATTTAAATTGAAGTTATGTAGACATGTTTTGATAGAATTAGAAAAATTATTAGATGTTTGTCTTATCAGCAGTAAAGAGATTCAGCTACAGAGTCAAAGGAGCATCATTCACCTGGCTGTCACCCACATTTTAATATACAGTCCAAACTTTGTGCCTACCATCAAGATCAAGGTTAGGCTGGAGTAAACATTCCTGCAGTGTTTTCAATATTTGATACACTTCTGTCCCTCTCCCCACCTCTGTCCCCATGCACATTTTCCAGAACACCCTATTTCAGCTTTAGCTACTAATTCTTGTCCAAGCGTTCCTCGATTCCTTCACCTGCCTGACATATGATTACAATGTCCCTGCTGTGTGCCGGGTGCTAGGGCTGCGTCAGTGAGCAAAACCAGACCTGGCCTCTCCTGTTGAGCATCTTACCGTGGGCAGGTCAGACAGATGTTAACCAGAAAGTCCCCTCAGTGTGGAGGGCAGCAGCGTATCCTACAACCCTGAGAGGCAGGGCAAGCTTCCCTGAGGAGGTAATGCCTGAGCTGACATCAGAGGTGTGAGTAGGACTAAAATAGCTGAAGGGATGAGCTGGGGGAGAGCATTCAGGAACGGGAAGCAGTGTGTGGGAAGGGGCCAAAGGGAACATGGCATACACGTCAGGCAGCCGAAAGGCGGCCGCCAGCTGGAGCACAGAGAATGCAGGAGGGCGAGTGTATGGTGGGGTCGAGGAGGGGCGGGGGTCAGACCCATCAGGACTAACAAGACAAATGGCAAGAACACTTGGTGAACTTCCCTAATAATTTGGGTTTGAGTTAGTTTTTTACAAATAAGTCTATTTCTGTGACACATGTAGCAAACACCTTTCTGTTTAACATGGATTGAACTGATTTTGTTCTCAAAGGAAAACCAGAGAGAAAAATATTTTGTATTTTTTGAACCTCTTATATTTTAAAACCATACCATAAGGAAAAGACTGTATTCGTAATTATATTTTCTCCACTTTCCCAGTCTACACAGTAAGGATTTCTATATTCTGTAATTTAATTTATTGATACCTGAACTAATAACTTGTTACCTTCAGATATTACATCCAAGACGTTTTCCTTCACACTTGCAGGTAACATACAGTCCAATGCATGGAGGCATGGAGCGGGTCTGGGCTACAGATAGCAGTAGTCCCTCCTATCCAGTTTCCCTTTCCGCAGTTTCAGTTACCTGCGTTCAACTGTGATCCAAAAATATTAAACGGAAAATCCCAGAAATAAACAATCATCGATTTTAAATTGCGTGATGTTCTGAGTAGCGGGATAAAACCTTGTGCCATCCTGCCTGGAACGTGACTCATCCCTTTGTCCAGCATCTCCACGCTGTAGACACTCCCCTCCTGTTAGTCACTCAGTAGCCGTCTGGGTTATCAGATTGGCTAATTGACTGTCACGGTATCACAGTGCTTGTGTTCAAGGCACCCTTATTTTACTTAATAATGGCCCCAAAGCCAAGAGCAATGATGCTGGAAATTCAGATATACCAAAGAAAAGCTGGAAAGTGCTTCCTTTAAGTGAAAAGGGATGTGTGCATAAGAAAAATCACAGTATGTACAGGGTTCAATACTCTATGCTATTTCTGGCATCCACGGGCATCTTGGAAAGTATCCCCCACAGATAAGTGGGGGACCACTGTATTCCAAAGAATCTGTGTTGGAAGGGGTGTTAGAAGTCATTTAGTCTAACCTTCCTATCCTTCCTGTCTTCCTTTTCCTATGCTGTGAGTTGAAGCCCTTCCCAGAGGTTTCTGGAAGGAGGTCCCTTGGTGAGCATGGCTGTGTTTGTTTTTTCAGGAGACATTGGTGATCAGGGACGTGGCTGAGGCTGTCACCCAGTGGGGGCAGCTGATCGCTCCACAGGGAGGTGTACCTGAGAAGCACAGAGACCTGGTCTTGCTGGGTAAGGATGGCGCCCCCACCCCCTGAACTTGCTCCATGTGGTACCTTTGCTTCCACAGTTCCTAGGAGCTCTGTGCTTCTTAGATTCAGCGTCTTAATCCTTGCCCAAGGCAAGAAGCGTCTGCTCTCCACATATATATATATATATTTTTTAAGATTTTTATTGGGGAATTGGGGGATGGGAACAGCGCTGGGGAATTGGGGGAAGAGGAACAGACAAGTTGCTGTCTTTTTGTTCTTCAATCTAGTTGTGGAGGACGTTGCTTCACTCGCTCACGGTGGCTGCTGGCCACTCACGCTGGCTGCTGGCTACATATGGTAGCCCATGGCAACCCACTGCCACAGGGGCTGCAGCCTACGCCAACACCAGCGACTCACGGCAGCCCAGCTCCAGGTTGAGCTGTTGTTAAACATCTTAGCTGTGGAGGGCAGTGTCACTGGCCCTCATATGTGAGATCCAAACCAGGGCCCTCTGGCATCCTAAGCCAGCTCTTAACCAACGCGCCACTTGGCCGGCCCTATACTTTTGACAATCCTAGAGTTAGAGGCGGACTCCTTTTTCTCGCATCAGCCCAGGTGGTAGCATCTGTCTTGACTCCCTGACCACAGATGTTGTGACAGACTTCTGTTGAAAACACCTCTTAAGAAATGGGTGCTTGATGGAAGGAGAACTGACTCTGGGTGGTGAACACACAATGCAATATATAGTTGATATATTTCAGAATGGTACACTTGAAACCCATGTAATTTTACTAACCAATGTCCCTAATATATTTAATAGAAATTTTTAAAAAGAGGGAGACATGGGTGCTTATTCTTTTAATGGGGAGAGGAAAAAACAAGCAACTCAACTGTTCTGAATTCAGACAGACCCCATATCAACCTTCCTGCTTTCCTCTGAGCACTG
>NW_017731660.1:182171-217406 GCF_001890085.2 Hipposideros armiger
CCTCCATCTCTCCCTCCTTCTCTCCCTCCCCCTTCCTCTCTCCCTCTCCCCCTCCCTCCTCCTCTATCTCATGCTGTCTTCCCTAACAACCAAGGAGCTAACCCTGAGCTTTTTTACCAGACCCTCTTTTTCTTTCCCCATGAACAGGGCTTCTGATTTCCAAGCCTGATGTAATCTCTCAGTTGGAGTGTGGGGAGGAGCTGGAGAGAGAAGTCTCGAAAGCAGCCAGTCCAGGTGAGTGAGTGTTGGAAATAGTGGACATAAACCCAGATGGTCAGTGGGAAAAGCATCTTTGAAATGCTTGTGGAGGAGCCTTTCCAGATTTTGCTAGACCCACAGAAAAGTGCAAGTCCCTTCCTCCTGTGTCACACTTTCCCTCTATGGATGTCATAATTTTATTTTTCAGAAAGTAAACACTTTCCACTCCTGAAATGAAATCAACATTTTAATGTTTGTTAGTAATTTGCTTGGGTGCAAGCCTTTAAACCAGGCTTTTTCATATATGTTATTTGGTCTTTGCAGGATAATGTGGCTTTTTGTCTCAGAACAATGAGTATAAATTGATCTCTACGTTTCCTATGCAGAGGCAGCATAACATATAGTTATGAGTGCACTTTGATTCCAGTCTTCCCGGGTTCAAAACCAATCTCAGCTACTCACTAGCTCTGTGACCTTTAACAAGTGAATTACCTTCTCTGTGACTCAGACTCCCCAGCTGTACAATGAGGGTAATGAGAGCATTTAACTCATAGGGTTGTTATCAGGATCACATGAAAAAATCCAAGAGAAATGCTTAGAACAGTACCTGGCTGTACATACGCTAAGCAAGTGGTGACTATCGATTAAGTCCTGGTAACTGCTTTTGAATAATGCCTTGGATTTGGCCCTATTGCTTCTGTCAGACTGCAGAACTGCAGTAGGCTAGCCGCTGGTCGTACTTTCTTTAGTCTAATCTTGTCCAATTGAGGCAGCAGAATATGCTAGATTCTCCACCGTGCATGGCTTACTTTACCAGTTCTGTATTCTCCACCTTTTTTCAAGGCCTTTGTCGGTCTAACTACCTGACCATGCTACCTCCTCTCTTCTCCGACTTGAACCCCTAACACGAGGCAGGCATGTCTTACTCCCCTGCACTAACCACGTGTGTTCCATGTGCATTTGGTGCTTTAATTCTTTCCACCCCCTTAGCTGTAAATCCACTTGCCTTTAACCTATTTCTACCTATTTGTCCTTTAAAATCCCAGGCACTTCCCTGATTATGATATGTAGTTGAGAACATGGGATCCTATTGATTTATTTCAGGTGAATCATGGTTGGAATGGACATTAATGACCATTTAAGCCTGGACATATTTAAATAGTGTTAGCAGTGAAGCTTTCCCCCTTAAACTCTTAGTAGGAAGCCCAGGATTTTGAGGACAGGTATCCTGACAGGTGGGGGACCAATCTGAGCACATGAGGATTTGACCTTCTCCTCCCTACATGCTACTCATTTAAAAAAAAAAAAAAAAGAACTTGGTTCTGTATCACTCTTTCCAATTTGTGGGGGCATCGGAGGTGACCAGTTGCTTCTTACTTAGCTTTTTTAAATTTTATTTATTTATTTTTTATTGGGGAATTGGGGAAGGGGAACAAACAGTGTTGGGGAATTGGGCAAGGGGAACAGCCAAGTTGTTGTCCTTCAGTCTTAGTTGTGGAGGGCGCAGCTAGATCAACTCCAAGTCTAGCCACCATCCGACCACCCGTCGGCAGCTCGAGGCCGCTCAGCTCAAGGTGCCGTGTTCAATCTTAGTTGCAGGTGGGCATAGCCCACCATCCCATGTGGGAGTCGAACCGGAAACCTTGTTGTTAGGAGCATGTGCTCTCACCAGCTGAGCTATCCTGCCACCTGTTGACAGCTCAGCCCAGGTGCAGCTCACTGGCCCGTGTGGGAATTGAACCGGTGACCCTGTTGCTCAGAGCCCACGCTCTTAACCAACTGAGCCACTAGGCCAGCCCACTCAGCTTTGTGATGATTTGATTTTGTAGATTTGGACCCCTTTGAATGCTAACTTCTAGAATTTGTGCGTCCTCTAGAGACAATGGAACCAACAGGTTTTTGTGTGAGAGGGAAAGTTTTGGAAGGTTAGTCTGTTGGCAGTGATTGGACATTCTGGTAGATGCCATAATGATGCTGATGCTCAAGGTGTGAAGTGGTGAGGCTCTGGGGAGGGGATGGTCTCTTTCTCTGATCCCAGTCCTGTCTCCCCAGACATCGTTTTTTATCTGCCATTTCCCCATATCACCTCTGCTTAGTCTCGTTCCATTGTTCTTTCCCCTTTCTTGTCCAGTTGGACAAAGGATTGTGAATGCCTGCTCACCCTCCCCTGTGTGCAGCTGCACTTCTCTGCCCAGTTATCTTTCTTTTCTTATATCCTTTCAAATTGCAAGTCTGTTTTTGAGAGCTTTGTGTTCTCGGTGAACATTTTTTGTTTCTTTGTTTGTTTGATTATTTTTCTATCACAATGATTACTTTACTCACAGTGTAGAAAATGATACATGTGCATTTTTGTTTCTGTCAGACTGGGAGACAATACCAGAAAGCAAGGAGCTAATCACAGAGCAGGACGTTTTGGGAGAAGAATCAGCCCCTGGGGTGTTAACAGAAAGATTTCCAAAGGAAGGTGCCAGTGGAAGTGAGGATTCTTTAGAGAGTCAGCAGGAAAACCATGAGAAACATTTACTACAAGAGGTCGTCACTCAGAAGAAATCTTCTAGGGAGAGAAGTTACCAGTGTGACGAATTTGGAAGAAATTTTAATCGGAGGTCATTACTTGTTCAACAAGGAGAGAGACTACGTAATTGTGATTCATTTAAAAAGAACTTAAAGCAAAATGCAAATGTAATGCGGCCTGAGAAAATTTGTGCAGGAAAGAAACCTTGGAAGTGTAGTGAGTGTGAGAAAGCCTTTAGTTACTACTCAGCTTTTGTCTTGCATCAGAGAATTCACACAGGAGAAAAGCCCTACGAGTGTCATGAGTGTGGCAAGGCCTTCAGCCAGAGCATACACCTAACGCTGCACCAGAGGATTCACACCGGAGAGAAGCCCTACAAATGTCACGAGTGTGGGAAAGCCTTCAGCCACCGCTCAGCCCTTATTCGGCATCATATAATTCACACTGGAGAGAAGCCCTATGAATGCAGTGAGTGTGGGAAGGCCTTTAATCAGAGCTCATACCTCACTCAACATCAGCGAATTCACACCGGAGAGAAACCTTATGAGTGTAATGAATGTGGGAAGGCCTTCAGCCAAAGCACATTCCTTACCCAGCATCAGGTGATTCACACTGGAGAAAAACCCTACAAGTGTAATGAATGTGGGAAAGCTTTTAGTGATCGTTCAGGCCTCATCCAGCACCAGAGAACTCATACTGGGGAGAGGCCTTATGAGTGTAACGAATGTGGGAAAGCCTTTGGCTACTGTTCAGCCCTCACTCAACACCAGAGAACTCACACAGGGGAGAAACCCTACAAATGCAACGATTGCGCCAAAGCCTTCAGTGACCGCTCAGCCCTTATCCGTCATCAGAGAACACACACTGGAGAGAAACCTTACAAGTGTAAGGATTGTGGGAAAGCCTTCAGCCAGAGCTCATCTCTCACAAAGCACCAGAAAACTCATGCTGAAGGGAAAGTCAAGGAATACAGAAAAGCCCTCACTGGCAATTCAGCCCTTGGTCAACAAAAGCGAATTCATACTGGATAAAGACTGTAAACATGGTAAATTCAGAACATATTTATAGAACATTTACTATCCACGATGTGAGGGCTGCAAAGAACTTTAACTGTGTTACAAAAAATATGTTAATGATCTGTCTTTGTTGATATGGGATGGAGCTTACTTAGAAAGTGAAAGAGGGGGTTTACAATTTTTAAATATCCTAATGGAGGACATTGTGAATTTCCCATGGGATAGAGGAAAATTATTTCTGACACTCTAATATGTATGTAAGCTACTGAATTCTCGAGACAAGTAGGATATGCCATGGCGGAAAGAGGGCATCTTGGCTGGGCTAGGCAGTCTCTTAGTGCCAAAGACATGGACTTTTAAAGAAATCAGGGGTTCTTTTAGGGAAATAACAGGTTGAGAATTTACAATGACTTTGTCAGGGGTCAAGAGTGGTGGGAGGAAGGGAATTTGCCCTTAGTCTAAGTGCAAGGCCACAAAGGAGGTACATGGAAACTGTAGAGAAAAAGCTGGGGGAATGAGCTCAAGAAACGATAGAGACAACTATTCGGATGAGTACTCACACCCAGGAAAAGCATGAGACCATGAGTTGGTCAACTGCAGTTTCCACAAAGGCAGCTTCCCCAAAGCCAGGGGACAATGGCTGGGCAATTTGCTTCTGCACTCTGTGCCTTGTAGACCTTGCTTACTGAGACATCTCCTACTTAGAATCATTAACTCCGAGGGTCAGGCCTGCAGCCTAGAAAGAGGGAGTACAGAGGGACCTTTGACATTTTCTGTCTGTTTTAAGCTATCTGAGTTACCTGACAACGTGCTTATTTATGAAGGTTTACCTCCATTGTATATAGTTTGTACCTTAGACCTTTTCATACCATGGTACCATTTAGCTGCACACCTGAACTGCCACTGCATATTAGGTTGTAAAAAACTTGAAAAGACTTTGAAATCTTTGCTTTTCACCATTTTACTCTTGGGTAGAGGCAGATGACATCTTTTTTTCATTGAAACTTTGACGGTTATTACTGGAAACATTTTGAGTGCTGTAATTTTGGCTTTGACGTTTGATTGAGCTGTGTCTTGTGTGGATTTCTTTCTTTTTTTTTTTTAATTGGGGAACTGTGTTTTTCCAGGGCCCATCATCTCTAAGTCAAGTAGTTGTTTCAATCTAGCTGTGGAGGGCGCATCTCAGTGGTTCATGTGGGGATTGAACCGGCAACCTTGGTTTTATAAGCACTGAGCTCTAACCAACTAAGCCAACCGGCCACCCCCTGGATTTCTTTGAGTTTGTCCTGTTTGCTGAGCTTCTTGAATCTGTAGGTTTATGCCTTTTGCCAAATTTGGGGGATTTTCAGCCATCATTTCTTAGAATACATTTTCAGCCCACTCCTACCCCTTCTCTCCTTCCAGGACACTGATGACACAAATGTTAGGTGTTTGGTTTTCATCCCACAGGTTTCTGAGGCTTTGTTTGTTTGTTTGCTTGTTTTTCCCCAGTAAATTTTTGCTCTTAGTCTGCTCAAGTTACCATAACAAGATACCATAGACTAGACTGGGTGTTTCAAACAGCAGAAATTTATTTCTCACAGTTCTGGAGGCTGGGAAGTCTAAGATCAAGGTATCAGCTCTGGTCTCTGGTGAGGCCTCTATTCCCAGCTTGCAGAGGGCCACCTTCTTGCTGTGTCCTCACACAGCCTTTTCTTGGTGTGTATGTGGGAGAGAGAGAAGGAGGGAGGGACGGAGGGAGAGACATTGAAGTTTTCCTCTTGTGTAAAGGCCACCAGCCCTCTCAGATTAGGATCCCAGCTTATGATTTCATTTAACCTTAATTACCTACAAAAAGCCTTATCTCCAAATACAGTCACATTTGGAGGTAGCACTTCAACATATGAATTTGGGGAGATATAGTTCAGTCCATAATATTTTGCCCCTGCCCCCCCAATTCATGTTCTCATTTGCAAAGTACATCCATTCCATTCTAACAACCCCCCAAAGTCTTAACTTATTCCAGCATCAACTCTATAGTCTCTTCCAAATACCACATAAATCAGATATGAATGAAACGCAAGGTACAATTCATCCTGAGGTAGGGTTCGCTCCAGCCAGCTGTGAGCTGTGAAACCAGACAAGTTATGTACTTCCAAGCCATGGTGGTGGGGTCGGCACAGGACAGCATTCCCACTCCACAAGAGAGGAATAAGAAGGAAGGAAGGGGGAGCCAGCCGAGTGGCTCAGTTGGTTAAGAGTTAGCTTAAGGGCCACTGGTTCGTTTCCCACATGAGCCAGTGAAGCTGCACCCAAGCTGAGCTGCCAACAGGTGGCGGGATGGCTCAGCTGGTGAGAGCATGTTCTCCTAACAACAAGACTGCCTGTTTGGTGGTGGGCTATGCCCGCCAGCAACTAAGACTGAACTGGGCACCTTGAGCTGAGCTGCTGCCTGGATGGCTCAGTGGATAGAGTGTGCGCTCTTAACAAGGCTGCTGGTTCAACT
The DNA here is from genome assembly GCF_001890085.2 of Hipposideros armiger. Taxonomy (NCBI): domain Eukaryota; kingdom Metazoa; phylum Chordata; class Mammalia; order Chiroptera; family Hipposideridae; genus Hipposideros; species Hipposideros armiger. Next base: position 188,386 of record NW_017731660.1, read on the forward strand.
CCTGCATGGGATGGTGGCTACGCCCACCCGCAACTAAGATTGTAACACAGCACCTTGAGCTTACAGGCCACGAGCTGCCGACAGGCAGCCAGATGGCAACTGGTGCCCTCTGCAACTAAGATTGAAGAATAACTTGGCTGGTCCCCTTCCCCAATTCCCCAACACTGTTCACCTCCCCCAATAAATAAATAAAATAATAAAACATCTATTTAAAAAAAAAAAAGGAAGGGGTGACAGGTCACAGGCAAGTCCAAAGCCCAATGAGGCAAATCCATCAGCTCTTACGGCAGGCGAACAATTCTCCACTTGATGCCTCGCCTTCCAGACCCACTGAGGCAGGGGTTCCACCACCAAGGCCAGCACTGACCCCAAAGGGGTCATCCCCACACTTTGAAACTAAGGAGGCAGCCCTACGATCTCTGGGTTGATGGAGGCATCCTTCCATTTTCTTGAAGCGTAGCCCACACTTGCACCTGAATAGCTCTATTATCTGGTCCTGTAGGATCTAGGAAGTCTGACAGCCTACCTACATTTTGTGCAGTATTTCCTGTCCGCTTTAGTCTCAGCTGGCAGTGTTACTGCTGGTAGAACCCCACCTCAATTCCTGGCTTCTGCTGAGATGGCTGATAAAGTCCAAGAGTTTTGGCCACAGCCTTGGTGTTCTATTCAGAACAAGCTTTCTCATGTTTTGTAATATGGAGGGATGGACTTTCCCAAATCTCCAAGCTCTATATTGTTTTTGCTTAATGATTCCTTCAGTTTATCTCTCACATGTTACTTGTAGCAATGAGGAGGACCCAAGCTGTACCTTTAATACTTTGCCTAGAAACCTGTGCTGAATATACAGTTTCATTGCTCACAGGTTCCCCCACAAAACGGTGGAACAGTTTAGCCACATCTGCTCCCCCTTTACAACAAGGGTCACCTTCCCTTTTCCACTAACGTGTCCTCATTTCTGCTGAGACTTCACCAGGATGGCCTTTAACACCCATATTTCTAGCGTGCACCTCAAAACCTTTCCAGCCTCTCCCCGTTTGGGGAGAATACAGTTCCAATGTTTAGGTATTTGTTAAAGCAGCACCCCACTTCTCAATACCAAAATGTGTCTTAGCCTGCTCAGGCTGCCATACCACACACCAAGGGTTCAAACAACAGAAATTTACTTCTCACACTTCTGGAGGCTGGAAAACTGAGACAAGTTTGGTTTCTGGGAGAGCTCTCTTCCTGGCCACCTTTTTGCTGTGCCCTCGCAAGCCTTCCTCAGTGTGTGCGTGTGTGTGTGTGTGTGTGTGTGTGTGTGTGTGTGTGTGTGGAGAGAGAGAGATCCTTCTCATCTTCTGAGGCTACCAACCCCATCAGATTAGGACCCCACAGTCATGGCTCCCCCCACCTTTTTTTTTTTTTTTTTTACCTTATGTACCTTCTAAAAGCCTTATCTAAATATAGTCACACTGGGAGTCAGGGCTTCAACATAGGAATTTGGGGAGACACAATTCAGTCCATAACAATTTTCTCGTTCTCCTGGGTATTTTCTGTTGTTCTGTCTCTAAGTTCACTGATGCTTTTCTCTGTCTCTTCCATTCTGCATCATTGGTTTTATTTCAGTTGTGTTTTTCAGTCCTTTTTGATTCTCTGTATTTTATTTCTTTGCTGAAACTTTTTAAATTTGTGTGAAGCATGTTTGTAATTGCTCACTGAGGCATTTTTTTTTTAAGATTTTTATTGGGGAATTGGGGGATGGGAACAGCGCTAGGGAATTGGGGGAAGGGGAACAGACAAGTTGCTATCGTGTTCTTCAGTCTAGTTGTGGAGGACGTTGCTTCACTGGCCCAATTTGCCACCATCATTGCACTCTTCCCGGGCGAGGCAGATCAGTCGCCGGCCGGCTTCTGGACGGCTGCTCACTGCAGCTGCTGGCCGCTCACGCTGGTTGCTGGCTACACACGGTATCCCATGGCAACCCACTGCCACAGGGGCTGCAGCCTACGACTCACAGCAGCCCAGCTCCAGGTTGAGCTGTTGTTCAGCGTCTTAGCTGTGGAAGGCAGTGTCACTGGGCCTCATATGTGGGATCCGAACCGGGGCCCTCTGGCGTCCCAAGCCAGTTCTTAACCATCGCACCACTCTGCCGGCCCTATGATGGCTGTTTTAATCTAATAAGTCATTCTAACATCTGGGTCATCTCAGTGTTGGTGTCTGTGGCTTGTCTTTTCATTCAAGTTGAGATTTTTCTGGTTCTTGGGGTAATGGGTGATTTTCAGTTGAAATCTGGCCATTTTAGGTATTATGAGATTACCATCTCTAAATCTTCTGTTTGGACAGGCCTCCTCGTACATCGCGCTGGTGGAGAAAGGGTTTAAGTTGGTGTTGGAAGTCTGGCTTCATTTTGGCTTCTATTGGAGCAGGGGTCCTCAATATTGCTGTGCAGTATGGCAGTTACAGCTTTCCACTAGGCCTCCACTGACCACATGGCTGGGAGGGGCCGAGTGTTTCATTACTGCTCCCCACATGGCCTCCACTGACACCATGGTGGCGTTGGGTGGAGGGTGATTTCATGACTGGTCACTGGTGGAGGTCCTGACTCCACTAGGCCTCCGCTGACCAAACCAGTAAGGAAAGGGAGCAATGTCTGGTCTCTGGGTAGGGATGGAACCCTAGTGTCCCCATGTGGTCTCCCATGACACTGCTGGGATGGGATGGGGTAAGGGGTCAGTTTTAAAATCCTGTCTACCCACCTGACCTTCCCTGACTCCACTCTGGGGTGGGGTTACAGCCTGGTGAGGGTGGAGGTGTAGGCTGCCTATTTGGCCTTCATTGTTGTGGAGAGGGCCGACGTTTTCTCCCACGGTCTTTGGCTGGAGGAGGGTACTTACTGTCTAAAAGCTTTGTCTTGCCAGACTGCTCCTTTCCTAGTGCATTGGCTGGAAAGAGCAGGCTTTTCTTGGGCCTGTTTTTTTCATCTGTGGCCATGCATTTCTGGGTTACCAACTTCTTCAGAACCCAGCGTGGGATAGACGAGGCGGAAGGAAGACCCGTGGGACTCAGTGCTGTGTGGTTCTCAGGCTCCAAGGGCCTTGCCAGCTTGCATCTTCTCCATCTTTCAGAATCTTCTTCTGGTGTTTTATATCTGATATCCAGGGCATTAGCTGCATTTTGGGGAATAGGGAAGAGTACTCCTTCACTCTTCCCATGACACCCCTCTTTTTGGCACTGAAATGGCACGTCAAGTTGTGTCAGAGTTGTGGCATACCTAGGTCATTTGTAACCAGTCAGGTTTAAGTACCAAGAGGAAAGCTTACTTGTTCCCAGACATAAGCTGCCAGGTTGGTAGGTGAAAATGACCAGGATGCAAGCTTCAAAGAAACTATAGTTTTTAAGTGGGAGACATACCAGTGTTTAACTGTAGATTACAAATTTGAGAAGGAAAGACCAATATGTCTAAAGATATATAAACTATAGGGTTACACATTTTTATTTCTATCTTTGTTCCAAGAGCATATGGAAACCACTGGAGAATTGGCTTCAGAATTTTGGTTTCTTTATGTATTATCTATATTTAGATATCTGTTATTTTTAATTTGATATATAAAACAGGATATTAGAGGAACAGCAAAATAATGAAAATAATTGGGATTTAAAAAATCTGTTCACTTCACCCTTTTTAATCTGTTTCCCAATTTATATGTAAATTTTTAAAAATGTGATACCTACTTGGTAGTGGCTGGATTAGGCAGACAATGGAGACAAAGTGATTTGTGAGCTATCAAGTGCTATATAACCATTAGGTATTGTTGATAGTCATTTAAATGACCTGTCCGCCATGTATGCTTTCTGATGGGATAGCCCACTAACAATGACTATGAATATCATGGAATGTGTCTTATTTTTAATCTTTTTAAAAATAAACTTTCTTGGACATTAGTTAAACCTGCATCTTTTGAGATGACCACATGGTTTTTTAAAAACCTGTTTACGTAGTAAATTACATTGATAGATTTTTCTGTAAAGAATACCTGCCCTCCTTAGGTTTACCCAGTTTCATGATTTTCTCACCCCTGGAGGAGAAATGTTTAGTTTATTCTCCCAGTAAACTGGGATTATTGTGTATGTGATGTGAGTTTTAACTGGCTTTAGGAGCCATTCAGATTTTTTTATTCTTGAATTTTTTAAGTTAGGTTTTTCTAAAAGTTTATCTTTTTGCCATTAAGTTGATCAAAATATTTTTATTTTCTTTAAAATCCATGTTTTATCCATAGTTACGTCCTCTTTATCAAATTCCTGGAATTGCTTACTTGTATTCTCTCTCTTTTTCCTCTTGACCGTGTTTCCAGAGGTTTGTTAATTTTACTAGTCATTTAAAAGAACTGACTTTTGGGTTTTTATAAAATCAACTTTATTGAAAAATACTTTAAATAAAATTCACCTGGGGAGGCTGAGTGGCACGTTGGTTAAGACTTGGCTTGGGACGCCAGCTCTGAGCAGCAGGGCCCTGGTTCGGATCCCACATGAAGGCCAGTGACGCTGCGCCCTCTACAGCTAAGGTGGTGAACAACAGCTCAACCTGGAGCTGGGCTGCCATGAGTCGCTGGTGACAGTGTAGGCTGCAGTGGGGCTGGCCAGCAGCTGGCAAGTGCTTTTGTGAGCTGCCGTGAGCCACCGTGAGTGGCCGTCCAATGGCTGGCAAGCAACTGCCTCACCCAGGAAGAGTGCAGTAATCACAATACCAACATGGGCCAGTGAAGCGACGTCCTCCCCAACTAGACTAAAGAACAAAAGGACAGAAACTTGTCTGTTCCCCTTCCCCAATTCCCCAATGCTGTTCCCCTGCCTCAATTCCCCAATAAAATCTTAAAAAAAAATTCACCCATTTAAAGTGTCCAATGAGTTTGAAAAATGTAATACCCATTTGACCACCACCGCAATTGTGTGTGTGTGTGTGTCTGTAGTATAGTTTTGTCCTTCCCTCTGCCCCCTTAATTTTATTGACCATTTAAAATACCCAACTCTTAGTTTCATTTCATTAGTTTTGCTTTTGTTTTTGTTTTTTTACTGTTTACCTATTTTTCTATTTCATTTATTCCTACTCTAATCTTTATTACTTCCTTCATTTGGCTACCTTTGGGCTTAGTTTGTTCTTTTTCTCCTTCCTGGAAGTGTAAAGTTAGGTTGTTGATTTGAGATCTTCCTTCTTTTCTAATGTGGGCACCTACTACACAAACTTTCCCATTAGCACTGCGTTTGCTGTATCCCGTAGGATTTGGTATGTTGTGATTTTGGTTTCATTTATCTCAAGACTTTTTCTGGTTTTTCTTGTGCTTTCTTCTTTGACCCATTGGTTGTTCCAGAGTGTGGTGTTTAATTTCAACATATGTGTGAATTTTCCAGTTTTTTCCTTTTGTCATTGATTTCTAGTTTTAGTCCATTGTGGTTGGGAAAGATGCTTAGTGTGATTTCAGTCGTCTTAAGTTTGTTAAGACTTGTTTTGAGACCTAACGTGTGATGCATCCTGGAGAAATGTTCTGTGTGCACTTGAGAAGGGAATTTGAATCTTGGAGTTTATTTATTTTTTTGTTTACTTATTTACCACTTTGTCTAGAAACATTAGGAGTAGCCAGCCAACCTTATTATACTCATTGGTGTTTTGTGTTGGTCTTACCCTGTCGATGATGATGCATTGACTAGGAATGCCTGACACTCCCCTGGTCCCATACTACTTGTGGGAGCCCACACAGACGTTTCCCCACTGGAGCCAACATTGTGGCTGGACCGGCCCTTGTGTTCTTATTATGGTTGCATTATGTGCCTCAGCAACAACCATTAGAGAACTGTGAAAAAAAGGTTGATTGCTCACAAATCCTGGAGGGTACACAGCATACCCATGGGCCATACAGAAGGTCACGGATAGACAGAAAGGGAGAGAGCGTGAACCTGAGGCTCTGCCTTTATTGGTGTTCAAGGGTGGGATGCCTAGGCTTTCATGGGTTTACTCTTTATTGGCAAACTTAAAACCCAAGAGCTGGAATTAGGTTGCGGGAAGGGAAAAGTGGGATTACTGAAGCAGTCAGTTATCTAGGTTACCCAGGATTTTCTGAAAGAGGACTTCATGGTCACGGTGGCCTGGCTCTTTGTCTGTGTAGCTGGTGATGTGTTTATTGGAGCTGGATGCCTTGGCAATCATAAGCCTAATGTCAGGCACTTACATTATAATCAAAAAGCCTAAATACAGGCACTTACATAACAGTTAGTTTTCCAAAAAGGTCCCTTCCAGCTCCTTGCTTCTTATAAATGGTTGATTAGGAGACTCCGATCCAGATATTTTTGTGTTTGCCAGACATGTGTGGACTCTCCTTACTACTAGAGATAAGAGTCTTTGGTATCTTTAAATCTAATCAGATCAGACAGCCAATTCTAGGACCCCCACACCCCATTCAGAAAGCCCACCCTTAAAATTCTGTTTTTCTAGAACAAGAAAATTTTCTGTTTGCTGTCGTTATTGGTCAGGGTTCTCCAGAGAGAAGCAGAAATCATAGGATTTAGGTTTTCGTTGAATGATGTCTTTATTTTTGCTGTGGTTCTCGATGTGGATTTTCACTGGGTATGAACTTGTATGCTGCCTGTAAATTTCTCTCGGAAATTTAATCTGGCCGACTTTCTCATGTTTCATAACCATGGGTTGCCAGCCTAAGTCTTTCTGACCTTAATATGTGAGAATTCTGAAAGACCTATGTGATGGGCATTTCTTTCCAGAAAAGAACTGGTTTACATTGAGATTTCCTAGACCACACAGGAACTATTACCCCAAATGCCAAACCCTCCTTGTGACATGACTTACTAGTGGAAAATCACCCCATCCCCAACTTCCATCACCAAGTGTGGGTGGGGGTGCTAGACAGACAATTGTCCCTGTGGACTCCACTTTTTGGTGGTTATTTTCTACCTCCAGTTTCACGGAGGGTCCCCCATCATATGTGGTGGCCTAGCTCTATCTCACCACCCCACTCCAGTCACATCCTGGTCTTCTGGCCTTGAGTGGTTCTTTTTTTTTCCTCCCCTTAAATTGGGGAATTGGGGGAGGGGAACAATGTTGGGGTATTGGGGAGGGGGACCAGCCAAGTTGTTGTTCTTCATTTTTAGCTGTGGGGGGTGCCAGTCGCCATCTAGCTGCCCGTCGGCAGCTCGTGTCCTATAAGCTCAAGGTGCTGTGTTAAAATCTTAGTTGCAGGTGGGTGTAGCCACCATCCCATGCGGGAGTCAAACCCAGCAACCTTGTTAAGAGTACATGCTCTATCCACTGAGCCATCCGGGTGGCAGCTCAGCTCAAGGTGCCGAGTTCAGTTTTGGTTGCAGGTGGGCATAGCCACCATCCCATGCAGGAGTCAAACCAGCAGCCTTGTTGTTAGGAGCATGTGCTCTCACTAGACAAGCCATCCTGCCACCTGTTGGCTGCTCAGCGGCAGCTCAACTCGGGCACAGCATCACTGGCCCATGTGAGAATCGAACCGGCGGGCCTGTTGCTCAGAGCTTGTGCTCTTAAGTTAACTCTTAACCAACTGAGCCACTCGGCCGGCCCTTGAATGGTTCTTCAACCCCAAAGTCCCAGGTTGTTAGGTTGGCATGTAAGGCAGGACATTTCTGGCTTCATGTGTCCTTAGAAATGCAGCACTTTATTAACCCAATTGTTTTCACAATGAAACAATTGCTGTCACAATTATTGATATTGCGGGCCCTCTGTTCCTTTTCCTTCCTTTTCCTCCTTCTATAATATTTGATTTATCTTTGTCTATACATATTTTTCCTTTCTGAACTATTTGAAACTAAATTGTCAATGTTGTGACTATTCACCTGTAATGTCACATATCTTATAAGAACGTGTATCAGCGTGTATCTTTTATGAGCAAGTACTTTTTCCAACTTGTTCAACCCAAGAAATCTAACATTTTTACAATGATGTTATCTAACATATGGTCAGTTTTAATTTCTCCACAGAGATCTCCAAATGTTATTTATAGCCCCGCTGTCCAGTGTCCAATCAATAGTGACACACTGCAGTTACTTATCCTTCCTCTTAATTCTCATGAAGATAAAGCTAACATTTGAGGAGCCTAGTCCAGTTTTGTTGAATCTCCCACAACCTGTATTTTCTGATTATTTTCTCATGGTTGGAGGCAGACTAAGCATTTTGGCAATAAATCTACATAGATGTTATATAGGTCTCACTAAGTCACATCAAGAGGCTCAAAATGCAGGGCCGGCCGGGTGGCTCAGTTGGTTAGAGGGCGAGCTCTGAGCAACAGGGTTGCCAGTTCGATTCCCACATGGGCCAGTGAGCTGCGCCTGAGCTGAGCTGCCGCTGAGTTGCCAACCAGTGACCAGATGGCTCAGCTGGTGAGAGCGCTTGCTCTTAACAACAAGGTTGCCGATTCAACTCCTGCATGGGATGGTGGGCTGCGCCCCCCTGGAACTAAGATTGAACACACACCTTGAGCTGAGCAGCCATGAGTTGCCTACCGGCGGCCGGATGGCTCAGTTGGTTAGAGCATGTGCTTTTAACAAAGGTTGCCAGTTTGACTCCTACATGGGATGGTGTGCTGCGCCCCCCCACAACTAGATTGAAAGTGGCAACTAGACTTGGAGCTGAGCTTGTGGCACCCACAACTAAGATTGAAGGACAACAACTTGACTTGGAGCTGATGGGTCCTGGAAAAACACGATGTTCCCCTTTTCCAATTCCCCAACGCTGTTCCCTTCCCCAATTTCCCAATAAAATCTTTAAAAAAAAAAAAAAAAGAGAAACTCAAGATGCCAGTTTGTCCTGTTTTTCCTAATGCTGAGCTTGAGTGCTTTGTTCACATATTGTCCAGGTCCTTGCCTTATAGTTAACGACCTCTCCCTTTGGATGTAATAAGTAATCTATGAATAACTTGCTTCCTAGCAGCCTTTCATCTAGTGTTTCCAGACTCCACTGATGACCATTTTCTGAATAATTAGAAGTTAGAGCTTACAAAATGGTGTTTTTCTAATTCTGTTATTCCTTCTACATTTGATGGCTGGCATTCTTATGAAAAGAAGAGCTTTCTGTCCCCACCTCCCACCTGAGGTGTTTTTTTGGTTTTCGTTTTGTTTTTTTGTATCACTATAAGTTCATGGATTTCTTTTTAAATTTTATTTTAATTGAGATTTAGCATCCCTGACATGTACAAATCTTTAGTATATAGTGTGATGCATTTTTACGTGTGCATAAACCCACGTAACCACCAACCAGCTGTAGGCAGAGATACAGAACATCTCCATTGTTCCCAAAGTCTCCCCCAGGCCCTTCCCAGTCAATCTACTCCCCAACCTCATCCTCCCCACCTCTCACCTCCCTGCCCTTCTAGTAACCACCTCTGTTTTCTGTCATCCTCAGCTAGTTTTACCTGTTCCTGGTCATCACTTAAATAAAATCATATAGTATGTAGTATTCTTTTCTGCCTGGCTTCCTCACTTCATATTTTCTGTGATTGAACCATCTTGCATATATTGAGTATATGCAAGTATAGTATTCCACTGTATGAATATACTCCAGTTTGTTTCTTTATTCTACTGTTGATGGATATAAGAGTTGTTTCCAGTTTGGGCTATTCTGAACATACAAGTTGTGACAATTAAGTTCATGAACTTGTTGCAATGATGTTGCTAACCTTTTTTAATATCAGAGGGATTATTCATTATGAATGTGTACCAACTGGACAAACACTTAACCAAGTTTACTATTTGGAAGTGAGGAAAAGGCTGCGTGAAAAAGTTAGATGACCTGAATATTCACCAACAATTTATGGCCCTTGCATCACGACAATGCACCAGCTCTCTTGGCACTGTTTGTGAGGGAGTTTTTAACCAGTAAATAAATAACTGTTGGAACACCCTCCCTACTCACCTGATCCGGCCCCCAATAACTTCCTTCTCTACCCGAAGATAAAGGAAATATTGAAAGGAAGACATTTTGATGACATTCAGGACATCAAGGGTACTACAATGACAGCTCTGATGGCCATTCCAGAAAAAGAGTTCCAAAATTGCTTTGAAGGGTGGACTAGGCGTTGGCATCGGTGCATAGCTTCCCAAGGGGAGTACTTCAAAGGTGACTGTAGTGATATTCAGCAATGAGGTATGTGGCACTTTTTCTAGGATGAGTTCACGACTTAATTGTCTGACCTTGTAACTGTTATGAACATTCCTGCTACGCATGTGCTTTTCTCTTGAGAATATATGCCTAGGAGTGAAATTCCTGGGTCACATTGCAAGGCATATATTACTCTTTAGAAGATGTCAGAGGGTTTTTAGCACCTCCCTCAGCGAAGCATCAGAGTTCCAGTTTGTCAACCACCCTCCAAGGACCCTTGGCTCCTTTGAGTAAGGAATGAGTCTTGGTCTGCTTGTTTATCTTGACCTCTGGAGGTAGCACTTGGGGTTTTTTTTAATTGAGATTTAACTGACACATAGCACTGTATTAGTGTTAGTGTCAACATAATGATTTGACAGATGTATATACTTAAGATGATCACCACAGTAAGTTTAGTCAACATCCATCTCCATACATAGTGAGACATTTTTTTTTTCTGGTGCTGAGAACTTTAAAGATCTACTTTCTCAGCAACTTTCAAACATACAGGGCAATACTGCTAACTATAGTCACTGGGCTTTACTTACACTCCCAGGACTTATTTACCTAATAATAACTGGAAGTTTGTTCTTTTTTACCCCATTCACCCATTTCACCCACCCTCACCTCCCACCTCTAGCATCCACCACTCTGTTCTCTGTACCTGTGAGTTCAGATTTTTGTTTTTTAAATTCCACACATAAGTGACATCATACGTATCTGTCTTTCTCTGTCTGACTTATTTCACTTAGCATCAATCGCTCAAGGTCTATCCCCGTTGTCACAAATGGTAAGATTTCCTTATTTTTCATGGCCGAGTAATATTCCATTGTGTATATATACCACCTCTTCTTTATCCATTCTTCTATCAATGGACACTTAGGTCACTTCCATATCTTGGCTATTGTAAATAATGCTGCAGTGAACACGGGGGTGCAGATATTCTTTCGAGTTATCATTTTTTTGTTTTCATCAGATAAATAGCCAGATAATTCTATTTTTAACTTTTTGAGGAACCTCCATACTGTTTTCTATAGTGGCTGCACCAATTTGCAATCCTACCAAGAGTGCACAAGGGTTCTCATTTCTCCACATCCTCACCAACACTGGTTATTTCTTGTTTTGTTTTGTTTTTTGTTTTTCATAACAGCCATTCTAACAGGTATGAGGTGATAGCTCTTTGTTTTATGAGCAGAGATGATGTTTTAATCCAGAATTTCCATTTTGAAGTGTGGAGCATTCATTATAGACTCCACCTCACCTAGCACTGACGTCATAGTTTATATGAATGCTTATTCTTATCTTGCTGTCATGTGGAATTGGACTCCTCCCAACTTTAGAAATAAAAGGAGACTCATGCCCTTCTGGTGGGAAGGTAAAAATGCTACCGCCACTTTGGAAAATGGTTTAGCGGTTTCTTATAAAGGTAAACACATACCTATCCATTGACCCGGAAATCTGACTCCTGAATATTTACACAAGAGAAGTGAAAGCATGTGTTCAAAAAACACTTATATAAAAATGTTCCTAGTAGTGCTATTCTTAGTAGCCACAACTGGAAACAGTCCAGATGTCCATCAGCAGCATAACAGAAAAACAAATGATGGCATATTCACACAATGGACTACTTACTACCCAACATGAAAAGACTGAACTATGGACACCCCAACGGATTGCAACAGCATGGAGTGAAAGAAGTAAGGACACTCCAATATAGCTATATGATTCTGCTTATATAAAACTCTAGAAAAGACAAACCCGATCCATGGTGACAGAAAACAGAAGTATCACTGCCTCTTAGAGGAGGACTGCTAAGGAGAGGCCCAAGGGGACTGTCTGGGGTGATGAAAATGCTCCTTATCTCGAGAGGGGATGTGCATTACACAAGCGCGGATCTGTTTGTAAAAGCAATACAGTTAAGGTTGACACATGCAATGTATATAAAAGTTTCCTAAAACGGGTATAAATATATGTGAGTGTGGGTGCATGATCTATGTCTGCGAGTTTAAAAAGACATAAAGAGGGAAGGTAGGAAATATGAACTGCCTAGCAAAGACTTAAAGTTAGACGAGTAGATCTCATTGATTTAACTTCCGGGAACACTCTGGCTACAGGGGGAAGCAGGAGATCTCTGCGCTGGCCCAGGACCTTCCGTTTTACATTTTTAAGGGTTTTCTGGCCTTGTAAGAGCCGCCCTGTAGTTCCCTTCAGCTTCACCAGGTGGCAGTGTTGCACCAGTCAGTCAGGGGCCTGGGCGGGGCCAGATCACAGGAGGTATATATACCTGAGCGGTCCAGAGCCACTAGAGGACTGGTTTCATTGTCCTCATCATCGTTCATTTTTGAGCCGATAATATTACTCATCTCGATTACCTACTTAATTCACGGTGCTTAGCTAAAAACGACTTTTATATTTTTCCAAAAATTATATCCAGTCTGTCAATGTGCCACCATTGCAGGTAATCAGGGTAATAGTGCTTAAGGCCCCGCTGAAAGATCGGCGGAGGAGGAGTACCGAAAATACCAGATTCCGTAGTTGCTGCACCAATTTGCAGTCCCACCGACAGTGCCATAGAAACAACCAGAGGACTCAGGGGGGGGGGGCAGGTCATGAGTATGGTGGGAAGATGGCTCTGACCCCCGCTTGTCAGGTGGGACGAGGGAGCACCTGGTGAAGGGGCTGAGGGACTCTTGGGACCCCAAAAAGGAGAGGCCTTGAGCTGAGCCTCCTTCCCTGTGTCTGGAAGTGTGCTCTCCAGGGGGTTCTGTCCCAAGTGAGGGCCTCGTGCTTGAGGAAGGAGTGAAGAAATGAAGGGGATGACTATAGTCAAGCCACTAAATTACTAAAATCCAGCAGGCTGAGGCACAGGGACAATATTCTACTCTTGTTTTAAGTAGCCTGGAACTTGAATTTTTGAGCTTTCCAGCTACACCTGGAAATAGACTTATACATCCTGTAAATGACCCTCTGACCACCCCTCAAGGACTTGAGGAAGAATGTTCCAGACCAGCTGGCATCCATCATTTAGTCCACCTGACATTGGGCTGATTATCCTCTTGGACCGCCCAAGGGCTTGGTATGCAGGACTGATTCCTCTCAGTAGCACAACACCTGCTGACTCCTGTGCTCCATCAGCAAATGGAAAACCTGTTTTGAGCTGCACGCAGGCAAGCCTGCTCCAAGTTCTTCCAGTGACGGAGATGCAATCTCAAGCTCCCGGTCAGAGGAGAGATCTGGCCGTGGAGACAGGCTGGGCCCTTGGAGCCTGGGCCCAGCATGGAGGTGCTGGGGAGGCCCTGCTGGATGGAGCAGTGGGCGGCTTAGTCCAGACAAGTGCGCAAGGGCCTTGGGTCAACAGACAGCATGTTCAATGGCAGAGAGACGGAGGCATGAAGGACTGACACGTGGGCGCGGAGATGACGTCAGTGTGTCTGTGTCCTGGGATAGAGGGCTGTGGCAGATGTCACTGGAGATAACAGCTGAAGGCGAGAGGTTTGAGCAGCATGTGACAGTGCCCAGTGCCTGGTGCTCACATGGCTGTGTTTAGTTAGGGCAGTCCAGGTGATGCCTCAGTGACAGGTGAGCCCCGGATCTCAGAGGCTAGCCCAGCAAAGACTGATTTGCACTCTGCAATGTCTGATGCTGGTGGGGCTGGTATGCGTGTACGGGGGTGCAGGCTGAGGGTTTTGGCAGGACAGCTCTGCCAAGACCCAGGGAGCCAGGCTGTGGGAGATTTTATTAGGGGCACAAGTAGGCTCAAGGTATTTTAAGTTGGGGGGTGTTATGATCAGGTGGGTCACCTGTGTATGGGTCACTCTTTGTGATGCTGTGGGTTCCAGAACAGGCAGGCCTGCCTTTGGCCTGTGTGGAGGTGCCACGGCCCACGGCTGCTCCAGAGTGTGGCAGGTGCGGTCAAATCGCAGGATTTTCTGCCAGAGACAGAGTTAGAGAGGGGGGTTCCTGCTGTGCCCCCACTGTGACCTGAGCAAAGGTCATTTCTCTCTGAAAGCTTCCAGGGTGCTCCAGTTGCCTGACATCCACCCCAGAGCAACTGAGGGGCCCAGTGCACTGCCCACCCCCCTTCTCACATACACTCCAGCCCTGTATTGATCCGGTCCCCAAAGCCACCTGGCATGGTGAATAGATGGGGAAGGTTGGGGTGGAGATGGACACAGGCAGGAATGGAATCCTGAAGACCCCTCCCCATGTCCCCTTCAGTGGTGTGGGAGGTAGGGGTACCCCTGCCCTCCAGGATGAGACCTGCTCTCCTACGTGGGTGCTGGGCCTGTTCATGGTGGTGGCTTCCAGTCTACCAGGCCTATAACAACCCCGGGGGAGCGGTACCGCCTGAACCCCACCCCTGGGGAGCCATATTGCCTGAACCCCACCCCTGGGAGCTGCACAGCTTGAACTCCACCCCTGCAGATTCACATTTAGTGGGGTGCAAGCAGGCATCTGCAGGGGATTCTGGTGGGTAACCTGGCACCCCCTCAGCTGTGTGGAGGCCTCTCTTTCACTCTTGCCCTATCCTTGCTGGCTGAGCAGCAGAGTTCTTGCTCAGGTGACAGCTCCCCACGGCCCCAGCAAAACCAGTTCTCCTGACAGTTGGGGACTTGCATCTTGTCGGGAAGAGAAAGTCTCTGGGGAATGAACAGTTTTGTCATTGTCCTCATTCATTTCTTGGAGTGAAGTCTTGTGACTCAGAAGCCCCTCCTCCCACAGTTTATGTTACTGCATTGTTTGGGGGGACACAGACTGCTGTGTAACCCCATATTGTCACTCTTCGGGGAGTATGTCCACATTTTATGTTTTGTGACACCAGAGTTTCAACTAGCAGTAAGTGTTCATGGCATACCCTGTCACAGTGGGAGCCTCATCTTGGAACCAGCCTTCTCTAGTAGAAGGGGTTGACAGCAGAGTCCTCAATGTAGGTCACCCAGAGAGAAAACACCATCCCTTTCGAAGAGGCCCAGAAAAGCCACCATGTGTTCCTTCCTGTGTACAGCATCCTTCCTCCAGGGGGGATGCACTTCTGAGGGGCCTGCTGCAGGGGTGCCTGTGACCTCTTGGGTGTCAGGGTCCCTATGTCCTCTCCCCGGTCTTGGGGGACCCTGACACTCTCAGCCCCATCCTCATCCTGGGGAATGCACCCGAGAAAGGGAAGTGCTACTGGGAGTGGGACATGGAGAGGCTGGTCTGCGCTGTCCTCGTCCTAGTTCTTGTCCCACAGAGGCTGCGCCCTAGGCTTGGATGGCCAGACCTGCAGGGGTACAGGGGATGCAGGTGAGGAGCATTGGCAGGGACAGGGCAGGGCGGGTCCTTGGCTGCTTCTGGCACGAAGACCAGAAGGCAGTGGGGTCTTGCTCTGACCTTCCTGTCCCCCGTACTGACCCTTGGTGGCTCCTGGCCAGGGCACAGGTCTCTGGCCCTGCCCCATCTGGTCATGGCTAACTCTAGAGGGAGGAAAGCTTCAGAGCAGGGCCGAGCAGCACAGGGAAAGGACACAGGGCCTCTGCAGGGGGATCTTTAACCTCTGGAGTCAACTAGTATTACCAAGGCATCTTGGTGTCTGGCCTTATTACTGGCTCATGCTGACTTGCGGTCAGCTAATCCCTTATGTCTTTCTGTTTCCACAGGCAGCTACGCATCTAGGGATCTGTGAATTGCTCATTGAACGCCTCCTGGCTCCATTGCCGGCTGTGGGTTCCAACCCACCTTCCAGTGGACCTCGTTCTGTCACCAGGACTGGGCACCTCTCCTCTGGGTTGTGTGCAGTGGGCTGAGCAGAAGACAGACTCTAACCCAGAGCAGGCGGCTCGCCAGCTGAAACTCCGCTGTAGGCTGCAGGCACCATTCCTCCACCCTCAGGTGTCACCCATCTCAGCCTCCTGGTTATGGCTGCATGGACTCCTCTTTCCAGCCTAACCCCCATCTCCTAGCCTTCACTGAAAGGGGCCTCCATTCATACATTCTGTGTGCTCCCACACTGCCTCGAGAAGACAAAGGTGGGGGCCACTCTTTCTAGCTGCGGTGTAAGATCCAGCTAGGACTTTGGCGTGGGCATGCCCAGGGGGAGACTCGGGTCAGACTGAGTCCAGAGCGCCTCATCAGTGGTCCTGCCAAAACCCCTCAAGAGAAAGAAAGGGTGCCTGGCACTTCCAAACTGGGACCATCAACAACGTCCCCTCAACCTGTTGTGACGGGAAGATTGGACTGAGATGTTCCAACCGGTCCAGTAGCTCATCTCCAGCTGTGAATGTTTCCTTCTGAAGTTACACTTTTGAGGGACAGAGGCTGCCCCCAGGGTGCTCACAGACAACATGAGGCCCCAACTGCCCTGAGGCTCAGAAACCAGATTTTTTTTCTGTCTTCCTAAAGCCCATCCTGCCACCGCAAACCAGAGCACAGCCATCCCTGTCTGCCTGGGCCCCTGCCCTCCCCACTCTGACCACTTCTGACAAAGGGGCCTGCCTGAGGTCCCGACACGCGCCCTGTGGCTCTGTGAGAGCCACACCTGCCTGCAGTGGTTGTCAGACACTCTCTAGCACATTGCTGAAACCCCCGCACACGTCCTATGGCCTCACTTTGGGTTGTGCCCATCCTTACTGCTTGGCAAGGCTCACGAAGAAGTTCCCAGAGACATGCCTCGTCCCCATCCTGTCATGCCCCGCCCCGCCCCACCCCGCCCCTCCCATGCAGGTTTTGTCACCACCGCACCCTCAGATTTCAGTTTGGAAACGCTCCCATCCATCTTTGAGTCACGTTCACTTTCAGATTCTCTGGTCACGAGAAAATGTTTGACTTTCAATGTTTTGAAATCTGGTTTCCTCAAGCCAGGAAGACATTTATGGGAAATACTCTGGGGCTGGGGTCTGTGCTGGGGCTAAGGAGGGTGGATCCAGTGCAAGTCCATACCTGTGGGCAGACAGAAGTGGCCCAAAGAGATCCCTCACTCCACCGGGAGGCCAGTGCCTCCTAGAGAAGATGGCCACGGAGTCAAGTCTTAGAGGATGAGCAGAAAGGGGTGCAAGAGTGGCAGGGTGGTGAAGAAGGGGGAATCCCATGGGCATGGAAGGACGGAGGGGAGTGTGACAGTGAGAGAGCACTGCAGGAAACTGCCAGGTGACTGAGAGGACCTCAGTGGCGAAGGCCCTGGTGGGACAGATGACGGCTTTCGCTCTTCTCCTAAGGCTGGTGCAGGGGCCACTGGAGGCATTGAGCGCAAGAGTCCCATGTCTGACCTGCATTTTCCATGGTCCGTTCTGGAGACATGCCCAGGAGGTGGCACAGAAACACACAGTTGAGTGGCTGGATACAGGAACGAGGGACAAGAGGTCTGGGCGCAAGGTAGTGAAATTCTCCAAAATGTTCCCACCGAGGCAGCCCTTCATCCCCATTTATGTCTTCTCACCCAAAGCTTTTCAGAATGACACACATTAAGTGAGTGGCATGTGTGTTTGGTGGGTTTTTGGAACAAGAGTTCTGCTCCCACGAACTGTGACCAATACCCTTTAGGTGTTACCTCCTGCTCAGAGGACTGTCCCCACACACCTGCAGTCCATGGTGGTGGCCCCAGTAGCTGTCACTGCACCGTGTAAGGCTGTTGCAGAGGGCTAGATCGTGGTGGCCTGGGAGACGCAGCCTCTGGCTGGGGTCACCAGTTTTTCCTGCCAGGATTCAGTGGGCTGTTGTGCTGTGGCTGTGGTGACAGTCGATCTGAGAGAATGGGTCAACTCGGACTGGTAGGACGATGCTCTGCCCTGCTGGGAGCAGAGGACCCTGGACAGTGTGTGGTGGGGGAGCCTCGGCCCAGAGAGACCATCTGAGACAAGGCGGTGGGCACTGGATTGGGCTGCAGCCCCCCAGCCCAGCTCCACCTCCCAGGCTTGCACTCGTCAATGACTCCTGTCCCTCCAATAACCTCTTTTTAGATCCTGCAGTGGCCTCCGTGTTTGCTTCTTGCCATCAAAGGGGCCTTTGTCCCCTTGGGATGGTTTACGACCTGTTCCCAGGGCACAGCGGAGACACCTGAGGCCCCAAGAAGAGGGACCAGACCTCTGGCCAGCCATTTCCCTGAGGACAGCTGGACATTTCCAGCAGGTGGTCACACCTGGTGTCCTCTGGCCCAACTGCTTTCTGAAGAGCAGAGTCCCTCCCCTAGAGTCCTTCCACCTCCACACTCCCCTCCCCAACTTCAGGGCTGTGGGGTTTGGGGACCATCAAATTTCTGAGAATGTGTGAGTCAGGGGTTGGGAAAGTGGCCCCAGGAAGTGTTCCCCAGGTAACCAGTGTTAGCTGATCCCAGGTCAACCAAAGAATTTCCTGGGTTAGAGGGCCTCAGGGGGTAGCAGGAGGTAGGGACATGCAGGTATGCCCAGAAAAGTATGAATAAAAGGAAGAGGCAGGACAGGACCACCCTTGGAGCCTCTCCCAACTTCTGGAAGACTCCAGCCCTGCTGCAGGGGCAGGGCTGCTGCGAGCCAGCCCAGCCCCCACAACCCACTTGCTCAGCCCTCCTAGGAATTCAGTTATGTGGGCAGTTTCCTCTCCACCTCTGCCCTGTGCCCAGGGCTGCCTCCGAGCTGCACCTGCTCTCCCAGGTGGGGCTGGGGGAGGGGAGAAGTGGGGTAGTGGGGTTGGGGGTGGGGGCAACTGGCCAGTCTGAGGATAGATTGTTCCATCAAGATCCTGCTTGGGGAAGGGGGTTCTGGTGTGGCCACTGACTCGGGAAAATCCCTTCTTCCCGTCTCACTTTGTCCATCTGTCCAATAGGCAGATTCAGTGTCTTCATCAATTCTCCTGCCCCTTGGCTAAGAAAGGCTTGGTACGTTTTCTTTTTTTCTTGGGGAAATCCTACCTTCCAGGTACAGTGCTTTTATTATAGACATTTATGAAAACAATAGCAGTAGCCACTGATTGGCTTAATTTCACTAGCTGAGAAGAGCGAGTGACAGACAGGGCCTGGGGGCCTGGGCTGCTTATGGCCCAAAGCCCCAAGGGTTTCTAGTGCTACTGGGGAGGCTGGGACCTACACTTCCTGTCTCCCAGTGCACCCAAGTCAGAACATACGAAAAAGTCTGAGTGGCAGCCATCTATTGCACCATATGTGGATTCGACCTATCCGGGAAAGGGCTATTTCCAGGCTCCTCTGGTGGCAGAAATGAAGTCAGAAAGCGATCCCCAGGGAGTAATTCTTTGTAACAGCTTGCAGTGGACCAGGAGAGAGGAGGAACAGGCAGGCTCTGGGGAGACCCACCCTCCCTGATGGCAGCCTCCAGGGGGCAGGGGCCCCAGCACAGGTGCTGGGCTCAGGACAGTCAGACGGGAAGGGTGAGAGTTGGGCACAGCCTGCATTTAGCTTTTCGGCAGAGTCACAGGGCAGAGTGGGGCCTCCCACCACATACTGGTGTTGGGCCTCCAAGGCCGGTGCTGACCTGGACCCTCCCTGGTCCTAAGAAGCCAGGACACCCATAGCCCATTCCTCAGGGCAGCCCGATCCTCATCTCTAAGTCATCCTTTGATGAGGTTCTGTTTCCTGTCTGCATCCTGTTATTAACTGGACTATTGCTTCTACAACTGTGCCTCTTATCCCCCGGCTCTGACAACACTGTGGGGGCAGTGATGAGAAGGTAGGGATTCTGTTGCAGGCCCTGCCCTGACTCAGACTTAAGTGATGCCCTCCTCACCACCACCCCCATGGTTCACCGCCCCCTGCAAACCAGGGCAGCAGACCCAGTTCCTCCCTCCAGGGCTCCCATGGCATGGGTGGGTGGGGAACTGGGGGTGGCTGCCATGGAGACTCACAAACTCCTGTTCCTTCTTTGAATACGAGTAACACGTTTATTGCAAAGAAATCATGCAGTAGGGACAAGCAGAAGAGAATTAGAAATTCCCCGTGATTTTACCCTGAGATGATCAGTTTCATGCCTCACTCCACATAGTTACGGGATCCACCATTTGCACTCATTAATGCACTGAGTATCTTTCAGGTCAAAAGAGCCATTTCCCCAGCATTTTCCTTAATGACTGCCCTGTGTGTCATGCAAGATGCTCATTTCACCGACGCCTTCGTCGGGGTGGCCATCAGGACTGTTTCTGGTATCATGAAGAATGCTGTCAGGGTCATCCTCAGCACGTAGCAATATTCCCCTACCTGCTCAGCCTCGGGCGGGCTCCCGGTATTGGGCATGCAGCCATTTAAAAAACAGGCCTGTGTAGACACATCTCTGGCATAGCCTCCATCGGTTCTTTCAGTTGTGACTGGATGGGGCATTGCTGGACCAAAGGGCCTGCATTTGCCAGATTCACCCCCGCCCCCAAAAGACTATGCCTGCCTGAGTGGCCCCTTGGAGAGCTGCTGTGGACATAGCCCGGTGGCCTCTCTGCTCAGTTGGCCTGGCAGTGGGCGCAGGCATGACCTGAGGGGACAGAGCAGGCCCCAGAGAGAGCTGGGGGAGTAGTCTGGTTCCTGGGTCTGTGAGGCTGATCTTGCCATACATGGGTCAGAGCTCCCTGGGGGACTGTTTTCCCAGACCCCAGAAGGGGTCTGCTGGGTCTGGGCATGGAATATACTACTTGAAATTGGGCCACCCTAGATAACCCAGGGCCACTGAGTGCCTCCCTTACCAGTCTGGGAGGCAGCCCTCCCAGGGGGACTTGGGGAGGGGCTAGGGTGCCCAGGATCCCACCCCAGGCTGCTGAGGGCGGTTCTGACCAGGCCCTGCCCCCCTACCCAGGCCTCCGCCCTGCCATTCCAGCATGCTGGGCTGGCACCCAGGTAGCTCAAACCCGTTGAGCCAGTTTTGAGAGCCCAGATTGGCGAAGGATGCATGACTGGCTCCACGCTGCGACCACACTCTCAGCTGCCTGAGCCCCGCGCCTGTCCCACCACCACTGGTGACCCCATGGCCTGTGCACGGGGCCTCCTGGTGCCCCTGCTAGGCCTGGGCCTGATGCTGGCCCTGAGCCTGCCGGGATCACAGGCAGCGGACTGCAGGTCCCTTGGCCCAGCTGCGCACCTGACCTTCGCTCCAGCGGCCAGGGCCCGGTGGCTGGCCCCTCACGTGCGCGCACCGGGCCCCCTGGACCACCTCTATGGCACTGTGCGCCGCTTCCTCTCTGCTGTGCAGCTCAATCCCTTCCCTGATGGTGAGTGTGCCCTCCCACGGCTGGCTTCGGGAGGGAATGGGTCCTGGCCAGCACCCTTATCTGCCTCCACTGTGGGGCGCTTGGAGAGCAGGGTCCCAGCATTCTCCACTCCCACCTTCCTGCCCAGGGGCATCACCTGGATACCCCTCCAGGACCTTCCTGTGTCACCTTGGGCAAGCCCCTTTTCCTCTCTGAGCCTGTTTCTCTGTCCTAAAATAGAGGAAATTTTATTAGAAGTTCCCAAAGATCTGGCCAAGGTTTTTCTCTGGGCCTAATAGTGCTAGGAGTTGGGAGGACCAGGTGGTGCTGCAGGGCCCTCTCAGCCTGTCCCCTGTCTGTTGACAGGAAGGGCTGCTGGGCCAAGCGTTTCTCTGCTTTTAACCAGGCTGGTGGCTTCCTGCTGCAGGAACCACCTGTAGGGAGGGCTTGGCCAGGCCTCCCCTCAGCCACAACCTCCTGTGGCAGCGCTGAGGCCTGGGCATGATGGCACCGGGCTTTGGGGGTAAGAGGAGCTCCTCTGTAATGCCCACCCTTGCCTAGCAGTGGGGTAGGGCACAGGGGCAGGGCAGTCGCTGTCTCCCAGCCCTGGCTTGACTCTTTCCATAGAGTTGGTGAGGGCCCTGCTGAATGAACCGGCCTCCGTGAAGGTGGATGAGGTGAGGCGGGACCCCGAGGGAATTCCAGGCTGAGCCTGGAAGGCCCCCTCAGCTCAGCCCGCTTGGCTGGCTGCCACCCAGGGTGGGGTCCTGGGCATCCCTTCTCCTCTTCCGTGAGTGCTGCAGTCACAGACCTGATTTCAAACCACAGCTCTGCCATTAACTGCCCTGGGATTTACAGTGAGTCCCGACCTCCCTGGAGGGCACTTTCCTCAGCTTTAAGTGGTAATGACAATAAGGACACATGCACCTCACATGAGTTCAAGGACATGCATGAAAGTGCCCATCCGTGTTCACCCCCTGCTTCTGGCTGCCCTCTGGTGTCCGGTGAGGTCAGCCAGTGCCCTCTGCCCTGCCGCCCTTCCCAGGTGGTGCGGTACGAGGCAGGCTATGTGGTGTGTGCTGTCATCGCGGGCCTCTACCTCCTGGTGGTGCCCACGGCCGGACTCTGTTTCTGGTGTTGCCATGGTCGCCGGCACTGTGGGGGCCCAGTGAAGATGGAGCGCAAGGAGCTGGCCTGTGAGCGCAGCACCTTCATGACCTTCCTGCTGCTGACCACCTTTGTGCTGCTGTGAGGGGCACCTGGGTCAGCGGGAGGGATGGGCCAGGGCCGAGGTGCCCATGGGCATCCAGCGAGCACCTCCCTCCACCCCTGTCCCTCAGGATTGGTGTCGTCTGTGCCTTTGTCACCAACCAGCGCGTGCATGAGCAGACAGGCCCCAGTGCTGAGGCTGTGCCTGAGATGCTGCTCAGCCTCCGGGGTCTGGTCTCCAATGTCCCCCAGGTGAGCACTGGGTCACCCTTCCCTCTCACATGCCACTATGAGCACCAGGCCCAGGCAGGACAGAGTGCCCGAGGGCCTCGGGAAGGGCTGGGGAGGGACTAGAAGGGGCTGTCGGGCGACAAGATGACAGCCTCACGGCCCTGTATGCCTAGGAGCTGCAAGCTGTGGCACAGCAGTTCTCTCTGCCCCAGAAACATGTCTTGAAGGACCTGGATGGTGAGGATTACAACCCCAGGGCCCCCTGCCCAGGCCTTCCTTGATGGTCCCTCTCATCTTCTCATCCTCTCATCCCCTCACCCTGGGCTTCACCTAAGACACTGTCACAGGGTGGGGATCAGGCCCAGCTGGGCAGCACAGCAGCCATCCTGAGCAGAGCCCTGTGCTGGCCTGGGGAGGCCGGAGGGCTCTTGGCTTCAGGGGGCCACCCCGCAGCCTGTCCTGTGCTCTTCAGGTATTGCCATGAGCATCGGGAGCACCATCCATAGCCAGCTCAGGAGCACCGTCTACGAGACACTGGCCTCACTGCGCAGCCTGGGCCAGGGTGAGTGGGACCAGCATCCTGGGTGGTGTATTGGGGGCACGCCCCATTCTCATTCAGCTCTGGATTTCTTTTGTTGCCTTAGCAAGCCCCACCCCTGGCTTTATCCTGGGATCCCCTTGGGCACCCTTGCCCACATCCTGGTAACATGTGCCCTGGGGCCGGTTCCATTATAACCACAGAAGTTGAAGTGAGCAGATCCCTGTGGCTGGGGGAGGGAGGCCTCTGGGGATGCAGCGACAGTGGGGACTGCTCAGTGCAGTTGTGGGTGGGATCCCAGACCTGCAGGTCTCCGTGGACCACCTCCGGGCCCTGAACACCACCCTGCTGAAGCTGCAGGACAGGCAGCAGGACCTGGAGCGGGCTGTCTCGGTGTGCCGCGAGCAACTCCATGACCTGCTACAGGAGCCGGGCTGCCAGGGCTGTGCAGACAGCCTGCACTGGGCTGGTGATCTGGAGTTGGGAGCTGATTTCGGCCAGGTGCAGGCCGGATATAGGTCATTAGAGCAAGGGGGTGGTTGTGCCTGAGGTTCCGAGGGGCCCTGGGCAGTCTGGGTTCTGGTGTTTCCTGAGGCATAACCCACCCCCTCCACACACCCAGGGCTAATGATAACCATCCTGGCAGAAGGGTAGCTGCTTTCCTGGGCCACGCACTGCATCACACCTGTCCATGTATCAGCTCCTTGAGTGCTCACTGCCACCGTGGCAGAAGAGCTGTGCTGGTCCCCAGTTTGCACACGAGGACACTGAGGGTTCAGCGACCTCTGCCCCCCTATCCTCCTTCAGGGATCCCTAGCAGGCCTTTGTCATTAGCCTCCCCACCCCTTACTTTCAGGTGTCCCATGTGGACGATGTCCTTCATCGACTGAAGGGCGTCCCGGAGGCCGACTTCTCCAGCATGGTCCAGGAAGTGAGTGCTTCCCTCAGTCTACCTGACTTCTCCCCCACCTGCTTGGGAACTTACAAGTGAGGGGCCTCAGTTTCCCCCTTTTGGGATGGAGACCCAGTTAAACCTAAGACTTGAGTCAAATCAGGACCTCACCTGTCACGTGGCACCCTGGGCTAGAGTCTCACGATGCCGGTTCTCAAGTACACACAGTCAGGTGGGGGAGGCAGGCCTGGAATTCAGAAGCAAGATCCAGGACTCTCGGGGTGGGGAGCTGGGGTGGCAAGGGGGTGAGTGTGCAGCTGAGCCCCAGAGGGCAGGCAGACTCTGCGAGGTGGAGATGAACTGCGGGAGGGGGAGGGTGCAGCATGAGTCAACACCTATGACCCAGGCCCTGGAAAATGCCCAAGTTGAGGAGGTAGTGAATCAGCTGTGCTGGGAGGCTGGAGCAAAAGGTTCCAGGAGGAAGGACGTGGGAGCTGAGGCTGGAAGAGTAGATTGGAGCTGGAGTTTAGGAAAATAGATCTGGCAGTCGTGTGCAGGAAGAATGGGAGAGATGAGACGATAGCTGGGAGTCTACTGCAGTAGTCTGAGCAAGAGGGCTAGGGATGAAAAGGAGGGGTCTTTGAGGAGCACCATATGGGGAGGTGAGTCAGGCTAGGCCCAGGGAGGGGAGAAGCCATCGACCCAGAGGACAAAGGGGAGCCTGTTTCCTGACTCCCTGAGCTGGGAGTCCTAAGGGGGAAGCTCTCCCTGGGGACGTGGGGACGTAGGGGTTCCCAAGCTGGGACACCAGACAGAGAGTGGGAGGCACAGCTGTCTTTTGTTCTGGCAGGAAAACAACACCTTCAACGCTCTCCCGCTCTTGGCTTCCTTGCAAATGGCCGACATGGTCAAAGGTAAGCCCCTGCCCAGGGGCCAGGCTGGCTGCCCAGTATGCCACCCGCACCCCACCCCTACCAAGAGGCTTGTTGAGAGGAATGGGGCAGTTGGGGCGGTGAAGGCCGTCCTCTTGGCTGGGCCTGGATGGAAAGTGGACCCTCTCTGTGGGTTCCAGGGATTCTTCCTGCCCATCCTTCTCCCTGGGCCCCTGGTGCCTTTGCTATCCCATAAGCCCCCGCTGCTTTGGGCAGAGCTGAAGAAGGCAGTGGCCCAGCAGCCTAGAGGGCTGAAGACACTGGCCAAAGCATTCCCAGACTGGGAGGCAGCCTATCGCTGGAGTCAGGCACTGGAGAAGGTGGAAAACAGTAGCCGCCCCTACCTGAAGGAGGTGCAGAGATACGAGAAATACAGGTGCTCAGTACCTTGGGGGTGGGGGTGGCCTCTTGGCCACCAGGCCAATTCCAGCCCCCGTCAACCCCTGGCTGTACCAAGCCTCTGCCTCCTTTAAGCCAAGACCCCGCACTCCTTGGGCCCCTGGGTCCCCACCTTGGCTCTGTGCCCTTGAGATCTGAGCCTGGGGACCCCATAGGAGCAGAGGGGCCTTAGGAGGTGTCCACATCTACACATTTATAGCCTTGGGTTTAGTGGCCCCACCCAACCACTAGGTCCTATGGCAGCTTATCCCTTCCCAGTGACACCCTCACCTCTGTGGCAGGTGGATTGTGGGCTGCGGGCTGTGCTCCGTGGTCCTGCTTGTGGTGATCTGTAACCTGGTGGGCCTCAACCTGGGTATCTGGGAGCTGTCTGCCCGGGAGGACCCCAGCCACTCAGGAGACAAGGGCAGGGCTGGAGCCCGAGTCCTCAACGTGTAAGAAGGGCTGCAGAGGGGGCGGGAGGGTGTGTGTCTCTTTCCCACCAGGCACCATGTGCCTCTATGCCCACAGACAGCTTCATATAGCTACAGGAGCGAGTCCTGGGCATCAAAAGATGGGGCTTAACTACTGCCTCTGGCACCGACTGGGCGGGTGGCCCTGGGCAAGTTGCTAACCCACCTGGGCCTCAGTGTGTTCATCTGGAGAGTCATAGGTAGCCATGCCAGGTGGCCCTGTTGAGGGCCAAGCTCTGGAGCTGGTCACTTTTTTGTGCCCTGGGTCCAGAGGGAGGCAGTGCTGTCTCTGCGAGCAAAACAGCTACCCATCCTCTCCTTTAGGCTGCCAGGGCCAACCAGAGCACCTGGTAGGGTGGGGATGGAGGCGGACCTGGTGGGGACAGTCAACAGTTTCGATTCCTGACCCAGATGGCGGAGTCCTTCAAGTTTCTCTCCCCAGAAGTTTCTGCCCTGGAGCCAACTCGCTCACCACCCTAGCCCAAGGTGTGGGTGGGAACAGAGGGTCTTCCATCTCACCCCTGCCCCTCCGCCTTTCCCAGGGGGGTGTGCCTCAGCTTCCTCTTCGCTGTACCCCTCATCCTCCTTGTCTTCTCCACCTTCCTGGTGGGCGGCAACGTGCAGACGCTGGTGTGCCGGAGCTGGGAAAACGGGGAGCTCTACAAGGTGGACCTGCCCCACCCTGGGACCCAGAGGAGATGGGGGGGAGATGTGAGCAGGGCAAGATGATTAGAAGGAAGTGGGCGCCACAGGGGCAAGAGGGAGGAAGGGAGGGGAGAATGATAGACATAGCCCAGGGAAGATAGAAAGCCACCAATGGGTGAGGAGTGGGAGAGAGCCTGTAAGTCTCTGGGGCGATGCCCAGTCCCAGGGCAGGGACCCCCCCAGGGGTAGCACGCAGACCTGAGCCCCTCTGTTCTGGTTCCCCAGTGCTTCTGGCAGGTGAGCCAAGATTGTCTGCTGTAGCCCAGGCTGCCCCCATCCCCGAGATCCATGGGAAGGGTCCCTGCTGGGGGTTAGGGCCCAGGGTGATTTGAGTTCGAGGTGGGTTTGGGCTGCAGTTACAGGGGTGTGGTCTCTGCTGAGCCAGGCTAGCACAGGACCTGACCTCCCTTGCTCCAGGCTCACTTCTCCCTGACCCATCTCCAGTTTGCTGACACCCCAGGGAACTTGCCCTCGTTCATGAACTTGTCCCACCTTCTTGGCCTAAAGAAGAACATCAGCATTCTCCTGGCCTATCAGTGAGTGGGAAGCCTCGGCTGGGGACAGGGTATGAGGAGGGGCTGAGGTGGGTGTCCTATCCAGGTGATGTCAGCCCCCACCAGCCATCCCTTCTCTGTCTTCGATGCCCATTGTTCCTCCCCAGGCAGTGCAGGAAAGGCGCTGCACTCTGGAGTGTCCTGCAACTCAATGACTCCTATGACCTAGAGACGTACCTGGATATGAGCCAGGTAAGGGAGCCTTCCAGAAGGCTACGGGGACCCCTCCTGCAGATCCTTCTCCTCTGGCCTTGCTTCTGTGGTGGAACCATCTCCTTGACCCTGAGAAGCAATTGAGGTGCCTCAGGGGCAGAGACCCCAGGTGCCAGCTCAGGGCCTGGTCCAGGGCCTGAGCCCAGGAGGCCTCTGGGGTTCCCACGTGGATGGGTGAGTGCCTGAAGGCTGTCACCCCAGAAAACGGGACACAGCTGAGGCGCTGGTGACAGTGGGTGAGAAGCCAAGGAGGTGTGTGTCCTGACTGGGACAGGCGTTGGTTGGGATGTGGCAGTCAGGACGGGGTAACAGTGAAAACCATGGTGACAAAGTTGGGTATCATGTGGGGAGAGCTCCCACAGACCCCTTGCTGAGCTCACACAGCCAGTATGTGTTGGCAGGATTGGATCCCTTCACACTAGACTTTGCCAGGACATGGTGTGTAGAACAGAAGTGGATCCATGCTGATGAGAGCTCTAGGACACAGAAGGAAGAGCTAGTTCATATGAGCGCACGTACTTGGAGAATGGGTTCTCTCAAGGGTGTGCATCCCTCCTTTTCTCTCTCCATGTTTAAGGAAGATGCAGGAGAGGTGCCTTGAGGGCCCTTGGGGAGGAATCCCAAGCATATCCTGGGGAAACCCCACATTTCCCTCCCCACCCCCAGCATGCTGACTCCTGCTTCTCCATCCTCTCTGAAACCCTTCCAGCTCCTCTCAAACCCACCAGCCAGTCTTAGCCCGCCAGCCGCTTAGTCACGTGGTCCAGATGTCAGGGCCAAGTGCATGCCTTAAACTCTATAACCAAGGGCAGTTTGAGTGAGGCCACAGCTTCCTCCTACTCCAGCGTGTCTGAGCAGAGGAGAAGCCCATGAAGCAGGCGAAATCCGGGTGCTAGGCCACAGACACTGCCTGCGGCTGAAGTCTGCCCAGGGAGGGCTGCAGCAGAGCCTGGGCAGAGGGGGTGAAGGTCATGGCTCTCATGGGGAGGGGTCTCAGCCCTGGTCCTGGAGGGGAAAGGTCCAGCTCACACAAGAGTCTGGAGAGATGGGGCTTCAGGTTCAGAGGGACTAGGCAGTCCTCAGGGGCCATGTGGCAACATAACAAATGTGACCTTACAAGTGCTTGTCCTCAAAGATGAAAAGGAGCTAATGAGACAAAGATGAGTATAAGGAGGTGTGCTTTCCAGGGCACCAGGAGAGCTCTGCCCACCTTCAGACGTCTCCCATACCGTTCTATTACTGATGCCTCTGAGAAAGGATGAGGCCTTTGTCCCCCTGGGGAAAGCAAGGTGGTGGGGTGGGGACAGGAACAGAGCTGAGCTCCTTTCTCTGTCTTGCTGTGAAACTTCAAGCAGGTAACACTCCTGTCTGGCCTCAGTTTCTCATCTGTTAAACAGCAGGGCTGGATGTTATGCCCTCTAAATCTCCTCCAGCAATGGCTGGAAAATGCTGAGTGTCTCTTTTTAAACTGTCTTGGAAATGTGATTGTGTCAATTCTTCCTTCCTTCCTTCCTTCCTTTCTCCCTCCCTCCCTCCCTCCCTCCCTCCCTCTTTCTTTCTTTCTTTCTTTCTTTCTTTCTTTCTTTCTTTCTTTCTTTCTTTCTTTCTTTCTTTCTTTCTTTCTTTCT
>NW_017731660.1:217524-227856 GCF_001890085.2 Hipposideros armiger
TCAACATTGTCTTGTGCCCACCCCATGTGAGCCTCTGCTCAAGACACCAAGGGTTTCATTCAGAATGGGTGGAGCTGATGGCGATAGACAAGTGCACACATAAATAATGTCACAGAAGCAGGTGCTCTGAAGACCTTGACGCAGGGTGATGTGATAAAGATGGGCTTGGGGAGCTGTTTTGTCTTGGGTGGTCAGGAAAGGTCTGTGTTTCTGTCCAGTGGCCAGATAGGTAATGAGGAGGGCTGGGTCTTGGTGGGGTGAGTTTAAGAGAGGGACAGGTGGGAAGCAGAGGCCTGCTGGGGGCCAGTGTGGGACTGGGAGTATTTAGTCTGGGCCCCTGGGTACCCAGAAGTTCTGGTGATGCCTCACCCAGGACAGTAACTCTGGGGTCCTGGCTCAATGGCTGGGCATGCCCCTACCCTGTCCCCTCCCTCCCAGTACACAGCCAACCTGAAGCAGGTGATACAGAACCTAACGGTGGATCTGGAGAACGTGGACCTGCTGAGCCCAGCTGGCCACCGGGACCTGCAGGCCCTGCAGAGCAGTGGGCTCGGGGACCTCCAGTACCCTGACTTCCTCATCCAGGTCAGCAGTGGGTCCCCCTGGCCAGAACATGGCAGAACACAGGTCCCCAGAGGAGCTGGGGGGTGCGTCTCACCTTGTCCTGGCCCTGTCTTCCCTTCACTCCCCAACATGTCCCTGGGCCGTGTCCCCAGACTATGTGCCCCAGACCTGTCCTAGTACACGGCCCCCCCCCCTCCATCCTGATGGAGGGAGTGATGCCTCCCCATCCCCAGAACGTGTTGCTGTTCGTGGTCCTGAACCCACTGCTGTGGCGAACGATGATGGGAAGCTGCCTCTTGGGTTACACCAGAGGGCACCTCCTTTTTCTCTTGCATCCTAAGGGAAAATGTCTGATACATGTGATACCCACTGTGGCAGATGTGTCCCAGTAGGATACCTGGTGTGCAGTACTTTTGAAAAGGCGGGGAACCTGGGCCGGGAGCCGGGGTTCATTCCCTGTCGGCCTCCCATCTGCCTGCAGATCCAGAAGCCCGTGGTGAACACCGACATGGAGAAGCTGGCCCACGAGCTGGAAGGACTGGCTCAGACCCAGGTAAGAAGGGAGCAGGGACCCCACTGGCCAGGCAGCAATCAGGGCGAGGCCTTGGCTATGGGACAGGGTAGGAGTGGTTGGAGCGGGAGAGGGTGAGGGCAGAGGCAGGGGATTGAGGGGCTCCACCAGTGAGGCTTGGGGAGCCCGGCAGGGCTGAAGGGCAGGTCATTCAGCATCTCTGGGCCTTGGTCTCTTCATCTGTAAAGATCAGATGAAGTAACTGGTCTGACATCACGCAGTGAGACAGTCATTTCTGAGTGCTCATTGCTTATGGGATCCACTGGGACAGGGGCCCTGAGGACAGCGCGATGGAGTCCCCACCAGAACCTTGAAGTCTACTGGGAAAAAAACCAGTATTTTGTATTTATAAATATTTAGAATTTGAAAGTTTTTCCCCAGATATCATATAGATCCCATCTGTTTCAGCGGATTCCACTGCCGTTAAACAGGTTCTGTGGCTGACTTAGGGGCACCTGGTGAGCTGGTGGTGGACCTAGAACTTGGGCATAGGCCCCCGAAACCCAGCTCAGGCCCAGGAGGCCTCGGTTCTCCACCTCTGAGCCAGTGCTTTGACATCGCTCAGTGTGTCTGCTTGAACGGCTCGGTAAAGGATATGCTGGCAAAGGCTGTACTGTCCTGGGCACAGGGCCATCTGTCTCCTTCCCTCCTCAGGGCAGTTCAGGGCTGGGGAAGCAGCTGCAGCAGGAGGCCCACAGGCTCAGAAACCTCTACCAGGAGAAGGTCCTCCCCCAGCAGAGCCTTGTGGTAAGTCTGGAGGCCCAGGGAGCACAGGGCCTGGGGGAGAGTGGACGCAGGGAGGGGGCACGAAAGAGGAGGCAGGCGCCCGAACCCTAATGTCCCCTCACCAGCCCCCATCTCTCCTCCGCAGGCCAAGCTCAATGTCAGTGTCAGGGCTCTGGCATCTTCCACATCAAAGCTCCAGGTGGCTTCTGGGGATGGGAGGGCGGGGTGCAGCAGGCGGGCAGCCGAGGGCGGGAGGAAGAAGAGTCCCAGCTGGCTTGGGACCTCCCCTGCTCTGCCCAGTCCCACCCGAGGTGGAGGGTTGAGGTGGGAAGAATTCGGGGTGGGTGGGCAGGTTTTTGAGGACTACTGTTTTGGGCCTCTGTCCTTATGGCCAAGCTCAGTAGTTGTGTGTTATATGTTGAGTTAACAAATGAGTGGCTGTTCCCTGACTGAGCAGGACACTGAGCTGAACCCCTCTCCTCTCTCCCAGGGGGAGGCCTCAAGTGTCCTGGATAGGGTCACTCGCCTAAAAGGAACGCTGCCTGCCTGGGCCACCCGTATCCTGAGGAATGTGAGCGTGGGTGGGGGGAGGGGGCGGGGGGGGTGCTTCCTCAGAGCCAGGGGTGGGTAGAAAGGCTGAGGTGAAGGGGTAAGGCACACAGGACTCACACCCCAGGCCTCTCCTCCAGCCTTGTCCCCTCAACGGGGCCCCCAGAAGAGCCATCTCAGCCTGTCCTGATGGTGCTAGGCGTAGGGGGTGGGGTGCTGGTTCCTGGGCCTCCTGCCATCCCAGAGCTCCCCTCTTTCCTGCAGGAAAGTGAGTGCTTCCTGACCCGGGAGATGGGCTACTTCTCCCAGTACACGGTCTGGGTGAGAGAGGAGGTGAGTGGGGCGCACACCCCTCCTGGCCTCAAAGCCAATACTCATCACTCACTCCCAGCGGTACCAGTCATTCACCCCTGGAGCCCTGGGGGTGCCCTGGGCCTTCGGGACGGAGCCCAGACTCCCAAACCTGGCATCCACACCCCTGCTTGCTGGCTGGGCTCTGCCCACCCCCCTTCCGGCAGCACTTCTCTGAGGCCTGAGTATGAGTGGTGCCAGCCATGACTCCAGAACATGCTGTCCACACCTCGCCCCCACATCCTTCTTGTGCTGACCCCTTGCCCAGCCTGTCTGAGGGCAAGCCTACCTGCTCCTGCAGGCGCTTGCTGACCCCAGCCTCTGCAAGCTGTCAGGGTGTCACACGAAGCCAGCGGGGGTTTTGCTTAACCCTGAGTGTGTGTATGCATGCCAGTGTGAGTATGTGCACACATGTGTGCACATGCACACACACATGTTGCCTCTCAGTGAGAATGTGACTGAAAGCACAATGCCGGGCACATAGTAGGAGCTTAAAACAGCCTGATATAGGAGCTCAGCCTGTCGGTGTGTCCTCACATCTTTGTGTTCCTGCATCCATGTGTCTGTGTATAGCTGTGCCCCTGGGCCTAGCTGTGTCCCTGTCAACCTCTGTCTCTGACCATGGGGTATACACCTGTGGGCCTGGGTGTACCTGCCTCATGTTGATGCCACAGGTGACTCAGCACATCGCCACCTGCCAGCCCCTCTCTGGAGCCCTGGACAATGGCCGTGTGATCCTGTGTGACATGATGGCTGACCCCTGGGTGAGTGCCCGCAGCTCATCCAGGCTCCTGGGAGGTGCTTGTGAGCAGGGCATGAGGCGAGGTGAGGCAGAGCCCATGCCCCCAGGCCCGCTCCTGAGAACACCTCCCCATGCCCCTCACTGACTCAGTGGGATGCTGGGGTGCAGAGCGGGATGGGAAGAAGTCACTGCCCAGCCCATAAGCTAACCCCTCACCCTGTTCTAGAATGCCTTCTGGTTCTGCATGGGGTGGTGCACCTTCCTCCTGGTCCCCAGCATCATCTTTGCTATCAAGACCTCCAAATACTGCCATCCCATCTGGAAACGCCTCAGGTGAGGGGCCTGCCAGGACCATGGAGGCAGCAGAAGCCCAGGGAGGCGTCCTTCCAGCCACCAAGCCCCAGCCCCTTGCTGTACCCCTCTGAAGACGCCCCAGCTCAAGGAAGCTCATGCAGAGTCCCAGGGCCAGAAAGTTCCTCCGTGTCCTGCCCCATATCCACCAGGACCCTGCCACCCCCAGAGAGCCTCTGAGGCGGGAAGACCAGGGCTCCGGGTTTGTCTCTGTGTGGTGCTGAGGGTCTGTGCTGGGGCCACTCACGCTCTTTCTGTGACCCCACAGCTCCAGCAGCTCTGAGGAGACTCAGCTCTTCCACATTCCCCGGGTCACCTCCCTGAAGCTGTAGGACCCCCGTAGGTGAGTCCCCCACTTAATTCCTTGGTGCCAGGGGTGGGGGCGTGGGTGAGGAGGAAGGCATGAGGCTCAATCTGGGGTCTCTAGAGTCCAGGAGGGCAGGAGGGTTGGGGGACTTGGTGGGGTCTGGGTGCTGGGTCTGGTCCATTCGGCAGTGGGACCAACAGACCCAGCTCTGCTTCCTCTCCCAACCCCTTACCTGTCTCGTTCTGAATCCATAACAGGGGTTTTCTAGCTGCTCGCTGATGTCCAGGGCTGCCTGCCTTCCCCCTTTAACTTGGCCTGGACCAGAGGATTTCTCTTTTCCCCTGAGCCCAGGCCGGTGTCCTCCAATTCCAACTTCCTGACCCCATCCCATCCCCTGCCTGCTCATGATCCCCTTCTTTCATTCTCAAAAACACACATAATTGTTGCCAAGCTACAGAGCCAACAGGTCCTTTCAGGTGTGTGTCCCTTCTCCTCCTCACTGTAACATGTCAGCACTGGGAAGATGCTGTTCTCCACCTATCGGAACCACTTCCTCAGCTCCTTGGGAGAGCAGGCCCTGCCGACCACGCTCTGTCACCACCTGTCCCTCCCCCTGCACCTGCTCTCCCACTCCTCTCCAGTCTCCTTGCCCCCATCCTCACCTGCCTCCCCTACTTGTCCCAGCTTCACTCTGCCCCTTTCCCCCAGGGAAGCTCTTTTTCCTTGTCCTTCCATTACCTTATCCCACTACCTGCCAGCCCCCAGGGACCCCATCCTGCCTGACCAATCTGATCAGGTAAAGCCACCAGGCAAGAAGCCACCACTGCCTCCACCTGGATCCTCCACAGGCCCCAGCCTGGATTTCCTGGCCCCCCAGCCTGTCTGAAGGCTGAGTCCCTTGCCTGCACTCTGGGTTGGAAACAGTGCCGCTATCCCTCAGCTCCTCTCTGAGCACTGGCTCCCTGGGAAGGGACCTGGGATCTGGGCTGGAGCGGGGCCGCCCCTCAGCTCCCCAGAAGGTAGCCCCACCCAGAGGGATCTGATGGCCACAACAGGCTTTGCACTGTGGCCCTTACTCCTTCTCCTGTGGCCTGGGTCATCCCTGGTCCATCCCTGTGCCCTCTCTGCATGCTGGACCCTGAGTTCCAGAAGCAGGAAGAAGAGGAGAGAGAGGAGGAGATGGACAGGCCCTCCCATCCGTGATAGTGCTGTCACTACCTATGCCTTGGCCCTAGGTCCTTAACAGTAGGTCTCCCAGATTAGGGTCCTGTATGCAGTCAGTGTTTAATGAGTGTGGAAAGGCCACAGGCATCCAGGGATACCCCAAAATTAGTAAGTGGGGAGGGGCCCACTCCAGGAGCAGGCAGACCTGGGTCTGTGTGCCTGTTAGTGGGGGCAACTCAAACATGTTACATGGCCTCTGGGCCTCAGTTTCTCCATTTATAAAATAGGGAGAAGAGTCATATCCTCCTCATAGGGCTGTGAAAAATGTGGCAATGCATGGAAAGCCCTTGGCTGGGGCCTGGCATAGAACACATGCTCAAATGCTGCTACTTCCTTCCACCACTGCTCTGGGCCAGGGGCCGAGGGCCAGGGGTGCCTATGAAAGAGCCTGCAGATCATGGTGTGCTGAGTTTCAGGAGTGTCTGTGTTTGATTGCTTCTTACAAACCAGCAACAGGTTTGCTGCTAGGAAGTAGGATGGCGTGTACATGCTGTACTGTCACTTGCAGACACACGCTTGCACTGGCATCCCTGAATGTACCACAATTGCCTTTTTGGCTCTGCCCAGAGGTTTCTACTCATTTCTCATCTGTTGCCCCGTGCAGGGAAGTTGTAGCATCCTGCATTTTAAGAATGAAATTGATTAAAAATCAATTCCAGCTCTCTATCAAAACTGCCTTTTGTCTTTGATATATTTTAGCATATGAAGCACGGCTACTTTAAGGTTTAATAACCCTACTTTGGAGCCTCCATGAGTCTGTTTCCAGTGTCTGCTGTTATTCTTGGTTTTTGTCTCATATGATTTTTGATTGAGTCCCACACATTATATCTGATACCTGTAGAAATAATTGGAGCTGTAAGATGAAGTTACTTCCCCCCATGAGCGTCATGTTGACATCTGGCACATGGCTTGAGATCCAGCGGACCAGGATGGCTTTCACCTATGTCCCGGGGCTGAGCTGACTTGCAGTCCCTCAGAAGGCTGATCTGCTTCCAGCTCATCTGTATTCTGGAGGCCAAGCCCTCGGCGGTCCCAACCCCCAAACATGAAATGTTTGCAGGCAGCCCTCTTCTTGGTTGGCCGAGTTTTTACCTCCTTAGCCCCAGAAGCTGTTAACACCTCTGCTCAGCAGCTTTTTGTATCTTCTGGGACCAGCGGGACCCTGGGAAGAATAGCCCCACATGCCAGGCACACATCTCTGGGTTACTTACTTTCCCAGACCTTGGCCCTGAGAGTCCTCACTGGCTTGTTTGCCCCCCAGGACCCCCAAGCAGATGTATTAATTTTTTTGGAGCAGCTTTTGACTTGTCCTCGGTTTGGGGCTGAGTCCAAATGGCCTAGCTTTCCATGATCAGAAGTCCTAGTCCTGAAAACTGACCTCGTCCCCTGTGAAGCAGGAAAAGGCTGCCTGTCTTTGAACTTAGTCCAGAAAACTTGGCCCTGCCAGCTTAACACTCACTTTTCCAAGGAGCTTACTTTGGAGAGTATTGCTGTAAGCTACCCAGGAATGGCAGTGGCACTTGGCAGGTGACAGAGAGACAGAAATAGCCACAGAAAAAAAATATATGACATATTTCCCTGATTCTAAAGTGCTTGGATCTTAAAATGTGAATCCTACTTTATGTGTGAAACAAAGCCCCTTGGTGGTCACGGCCTCATCTGTTACCATGACATCCCCTGAAGGGGTTGGGGATGGACCTTGAATGTAGAGCAAACAAAGCTCTGAGAAGCCACATGACTGGTTCAAGGTCTGACAGGTTGAAGCCCAGCCATGTTTTGGATTCAGGGCCCCTAGTCTGGTGGCCCTGGAGGTTCCTTCCTGGGCATGCGGCCAGTCCCCATTCCCTGTGGGCATGTGGGAGGGAGGCCCTGTGTCCAAGGAGGTCTGATACAAGTGTCCTTGCTGTTCCTGTGGCAGGACAGAGGACCAATTGGAGGCCCTGGGAGTCATGCCCAATGTCCAGCCCGGCCATTCCAGAGTAAAGGTCCTGTGAGCCCTGAGTGGCAGATTCTGCCAAAGGAAGGCCACATGGGCCAGGATGTCTGAGGTCCCACATGGCGAGGAGGTCTCAGGTGGCTCACCAGGGCAGTTCCGCCTGGCTCAGGTGTGCAAAGGAAGGGCCATGCGGCTGGGGGCCTGCTCCGGCTACCTGAGGGACAGAGCTAACATATATGGAACTATGCGTGTAAATCAGAAAGTGCTAAGCACTTCACACAAATCCACTAAGAGGCTGGCACTGCTATTTACCTATTTACGGCTGAGAAAACTCAGGCACCGAGACTGATGGCAGGCTGAGTAGACACTTCCCCAAGGAATCAACTGATAATTAGGGCATTTCAGGCAACACGGAATTCCCCGGGTCAGCCTGAGGCACAGGGCCAGGCCCTCCCTATGCTCAGCTTCCAGTGCCCTGTCTCCAGGCCTGAGTACCAGGGGCCAAACCTTAAGGCCGGTGGCCAGCCTGGTCCACACACCGTGCTGCTGCTGGAATGAAACCCATTTCCTGTGGTCCGCAATCCTTGCAGTGCCTGGACATGCCCTTCTGGGAGCAGTTAGCATTCACCCATCATACAGATGTGGACTGAGCACTGGGTGGGAGAAGGCGGGTGTGTGCGGAGACGTGACCTCACCCAGCCCTGACCTCTGACACCAGCTGCAGAATTTGGTCACCAGAACCCCCACCACACTGAGGGAACCCAGAAGTCAGGTGTTGAGGTGAGAGGAGGCGGTTTGGCGGAGGTGAGCTGAGTTCAACGGGTGTCCTCTCTTCACTTCAAGCCAGAGGGAAGGAGGCTTTAAAGAGCCCCCAGAGAGCATCACGGTGTGTGTCCCTGAGGAGTGAGAAAGCCAGTGTACTGACTGAATTCTCAACCCCTCTCCCTCCCCCGCAAAGTCTACAGGGCAAGAGGCAGGCTGGCTGCTTTGTGGCTCAGAGAGGGCCTTATGTGAGGGACAATCAGGGAGGCCCTCAGGCCTAGCCCCAGGAGGCTGCCTGGAGGGTGAACAGAACTCAGTGAGACGTGGAGCTGTGTGGGGTGTCGGGCACCTGGCTCCCTTAGAGGCCCCTGTGAGAAACCTTAGCTGGGGTGGGAGAAGTGCCCACAATGGCCAGGCCCTGAGGACCCATGGGGATGCCCACAGGAGGGGAGGTACAGCTAAACCTCCGCCAACCCAGAGCACAGTTCCAGGGGCTAAGGCCAGCTACACAGCAGCCCCTGACACCGCAGGCCCCTGCCCCACCTGAGTTGACCAGGACCTGGGCCCAGACTGTGCCGTGAAGTGACAGAACCATTGGGTCTCCCTCCTAAGTAGAATCCTGTGTCTGTCAGGTTTTCACCCATTCATGGCGGGTGGGGGAGTTGGGAGGTGGGGGGGCAGCAAGAGAGATTTTCAAGGGCCAGTGGATGACTCAGATAAGGCTGCATCTGGTGGCTTTCCAGTTCCATAGCTGTGCTGCCTCATGGTGACACCAAGGGCTGCAGCGTCCAAAGAAGGGCTGATTTTCAGCCAACAGACATTTGTTAGGTCTATATGTGGGGTGAGACCTGCCTCCACCCAGAGGGGCTTTCCTCACAGGCAGGGGCCCTTGGTGGGTGAGGGCCCAAACCCTGAAACAGCACTGAGTGCCTCTTTCTCCCTCCTTTGACCAGAGACAGGCTGAGTCAGGGCCTGGGAGAAAGGTAAAGAATGGGGGTCTATGGAGCCAGGTTTGGGGTTCCCATGGAGGAGTTTTGGCCTTGGGCCTGGGTGGAGGGGATTGTGAGCAGCAATGGAGGAAGTCCCAAAAGACCCCAAGACCTGTGGGTGGGGGTGCTGTGAGCCCCTCACCAAGGTGAGATGAGATTAAGGGCCCCAGCCAGCTGAGATGGCTCACCACTGCCTCCTCTCAAAGGCAACGTGCTCAAATGTAACATAAGGAAACAGCCTTCCTCCAGGCTTGAATCTACTCCTTCCTTTTCCCCTCCAAAGTCCCATATTCTCACCCCCAATGCCCAGTGTGAGGAGACCACAGCTGAAATCCATCGGGCGAAGTGTCCGCATGGACCAGGCGGGTCCTCTGGCAGCCTTCTTTCCTTGACCTTTTTTGGGTCTGGCACACTGCCAGAGAATCTTTGGAGAACCCCAGACCCTCTGGGGGCAAGCCTGCCCATCCCGCATGCCCACAGCACTGCCAGCACTCTCAGGGGTGGCCTCCAGCTCCATTTCCACCTGTCCTGGGGAGGAAGTGGGTTGGGGGTGGGCCAGGGTCACGGCAGGTCACACACACCCTAAATCTGTGTTTTATAAGGGGGAACCCCTTGGTGGCAGCTGCAGTGGGAGGTTCCCAAGGCCCAGGTGCATGGGGCCTCCACAGCTCAAGGCTCTTGAACTGGAAGGCAGTGTCTCTGAGTCGTGGAAGGTCAGTGGGCATGCCAAGTGGCGGGTGGGCGCCTGCAGAGGGCAGCGCTGGTCTGAGGCTGGGCCTTTTGATCCTGCTTCCTCAGGCTAGACCACCGTAAGGCCAGGCCCATGGCCTGACAGCAAGTTTCCAAGCTGGTGTGTGGAACCTGGGAGGTGGGGCAAGGTCTCAGCCATGTTAGCTTTGGAACGAAAGAAACCAGCTTTGTCACTTTCTAGCCTATGACCCTGGGCAAGTCCTTTAACATGCTTTGGTCTCACTTTCATCATCACACAAAGATGGTGACACTTTCCTCCCAAGGCAGTGCACTGTGAAAACTTAAGTGCTCCGTGAGTCCCTTGTGGGAGTGTGCTCAGAGCCCAAGGCTGCCCTGCAGAAGGCCTCTGACGACAGTTGCAGGAGGGGCTTCTTGCACCTCCTCCCAGAGCCCAGCCTGGCCTGAAAGTCCAGCCTGCCCAGACAGCTGGGCTGCCTGGCCCAGGCCACCTTCCTCCTTCGAGAGTTAGAGCACACTGGCTAGCTAAAAAAAAAAAAAAAAAAAAAAAAA
>NW_017731660.1:228191-269623 GCF_001890085.2 Hipposideros armiger
TGAGTGTCTCTTTCTTTAATTCCCACTCCCCCTTTCAGGTACTGATCGACTTGTGGCGGCTGGTCCGTCATACTCCACCCCCCAGGAGATCTGGCAAGGTCCCTCAGCCATCTCTATGGGGTCCCAATCTGGGACCCAGGCAGGGGCAGATGACAGGCTACCTGGGAGGGCCCCCACATCGTGAGACCCCACATGGGGTAAAAGGGAGGTAATTAAGGGGGGCAGATGAAAGGTGGAAGGACCCCTGTGTGTGATCCATGTGCTGTGTCCCTGGTAACTGTCACCATCTCTGCGTGGTGAGCCCCTATATGTGAGGCCATTGAGAACCAGAATGAGGTCCCCACAGGGAGGATGCTTCCGATGCCAGGAGCAGCTGAGGTGGCGCCAGGGTCTTGACTGTGGCCCCCCTCAGCGTGTCCATGAAACGGGCCAGCAGGACCAGAGAGAGGGCAGCAGGGAGAGGAGGGCTGCCCCCTCCTGCCCCACACCCACCCCCATTGGGGCAGAAACTCACATCAGAGCTCCCTTCTCCCAAGTCCGGATTTTCTGGACCACCCCACCCCCAACGCACCCTCCCCTCCCCATAACTAAGGTCAGGAGGCAGGACGCGTGTGTGTTAGAAAAAGAACACTCGGTGGCAGGCAGAGAGACACCCAGGGAGCCAAACAGATGGGACTTCGGTACTTCTTCATGGGCTGAGAGGGCAAGATTAGGAACCAAGAATACAGAGTGGGACAGTGCCTGGAAGAGGAAGAGAGAAGAGGGGAGAGAGAGGGAGAGAGAAAGACAGAGGGGGTGGGAGAGAGAAGAGGGAGAGAAGGGGGAAGGGAGGGAGGGGAGACCAAAGAGGAAGAGGGGAGGGGGGGAGGGAGAGAGGAGGAGAGAAGGAGCGGAGCAGAGCAGAAGGGGTGGAGCAGGTAGAGGCAGGCAGGCGGGAGGAGGTTGGGCAGGGGGTGGGCAAGGAGCCGCCAGTCCAAGCAAACATGAGGCAGCTGCCAGCCCTGCCCGACAGTCCTCATTTCCTTGGCTGCAAGGAGGGGAGCCCGGCAACAGTTTCTTTCAGTGCCCACGATGCAGCAGGCCAAGGTAGGTGCCAACAGGGCTCGAGGGGTGGAGGCTGGGGCTTCCGGGGTTGCCCCGGACCAGGGAGCCTTGTAGTGCCCATTCCTTGCTGTCCCCTGTATGGTTGCCTTGAGGAAAGTAAGTGTTGGGGTATCCTGACTGAGAGGCTAAACTCCTGGGGCCCCCTTTGGATGGGAGAGGCTTTAGGTGTTTGCAGGATAGAAGCTGGACAGAGGAGGAGCCTGAGTCAGCTATGGGCTGGTCCTGCTCAGTTAGGTCCCTGGGGCAGCTGTCCTGAACTCGGCCCCACAGCCCCAGAGCCAGGGGCAGGCTGTGTGCTAGTAGGCGGGGTTTATGCTCCATGAATACACCTCTTAATTATTCAAGTAATTCATGAATATCCACTCCCTAAAGGGTCCTGAGACCTAACAAGTACACTAATAGTTCCCACTCTGGGGGCTGTTGGGAGGTTGGAGAGAGAATCAAGGGAAACGCCTGGGGTAGAGTTCAAGAAATAGCGGCAGGGTGTTGGGAGGAGGCTGAGTAATTAAATGAAGAAGAATGAG
This sequence comes from Hipposideros armiger, assembly GCF_001890085.2. NCBI lineage: Eukaryota > Metazoa > Chordata > Mammalia > Chiroptera > Hipposideridae > Hipposideros > Hipposideros armiger. The sequence continues at coordinate 229,820 of NW_017731660.1, forward strand.
GGAATGAAACATGAGCTGACCCCCAGAATACAGTTGACACTCAGAAAATGGGTCCTGAGGCTGTGTAACCCCTCTCATGTTTGGGACAGTCTTGATCTGGAAGGAAGAAGCACGGACACTAGGTCTGGCTGTTCGCAGCAGGGCACCCCAAGTAACAATGGTTTAAACAAGGCTGGTTGCCTTTCTCTCTCATGCAGAAGTCCAGAGGGAGGCAATAGAGGGCTGGCATGGAGGCTCCGTGGTCAGCAGGAACCCGGGCTCCATCTGTGTCCCTGGCTTCCACTCTTGAGGTTACCTTAGCAGCTGACATGGCTGTGGGAGCTCCAGCTAGCATAAGCAGGCAGCAGGAAGAAGAAAGATGGAAGGGCAAAAATATCCAAAGACAACCAGGGTCTTGTGAGTAAGGAAGAATGGTTGCCAGGCTGGCATCTCACAGCATTCCCGCATCCCCACACCCCCTGCCACCGAAAGATGGTTTCCTGTGTTTCTTTCACCCGTGAGGACAAGCGGCCAAGAATGAGCACGTGGCTTCCTTCAGGCCACACTGCCCAGAGCCTGGGTGCCCCACCTCCCAGGGGTGCCCAGAGGAGGTGACATGAAACTCTTGCATGGCAATGGGTATGTTGAAAAGGTGCTTTCTCTCCTGTCACCTCAAGTCTCCCCAGGCAGGGGACAGTCCCCCTTCTCTTGCCTTTCCTCTGCTGGCCCTAGCTGCCAGGAGCTCACCCTGGGAAGTTGGCCGCCCCTGCCCCTGCCAGATGGGTAGAGCAAGTGGCTAGGGTCCTGTGGGTATACCTGGCTTTTCCTGGCCCCTGTGGCTCCTCACTGCTGTCTTCCCACCCCCGCAACAGGCTCCCTGGGCCTTACACCTTACACCTGCCAGGGGACTTCCTGTGGCTGGCCTGACCAGAGACTAGAGCAGGCCCCACACCTGCTCAGGGGTGCTGGGCCAGGCAGGGACAGTGGTCTTCAGGGAAGCGGCCCCTGGTGGCTCACCAAGGTCAGCCAGGGCACTGGCTGTGAAAAATCACCTTCCTGGCTAGTGGAAGCAGGGACTGCAAGTGAGGGCACAGGCTGGGCGTTGGCCAGACTCAGCTGTCCTCAGCTGCCTGTCACTGTCTCGGTCAGCAACTGCACCTGGGTGTCCAGTCCTCAGCCTCCTGCATGCACCCCCAGTCATTCATGGGTCCTCACAGCAGCCCAGGAAGGCATGTACAGCCACTGCCCTCTGCAGAGGAGGGAACGGCTCGCTCAGCACAACACCGGACTTGAACTACACAAGTGGAGTGAACAGAACCACAGGCTCTGCTGGAGTGGGCACGCCTGCCCTCCTGGGCTCCAGAGAGAGACGTGCTCACGGCCCAGCATGTGCATCACGAGTCTCTTTCTGCCTGGCTGCCTGCCTTCCTGCGGGGAACTTGCGAGAGGTGGGCCCTAATTGTCTCCACCATTTCCAAAGATATCACTCAAAGCCCCAGGTTGAGATGGGGGTGAAGTGGGACAAGACTGTCCTCCAGATGGAGTCTGGGAGAAGGTCAGAGCTGTCCTTGTACCTGCATTGTCTCCCTGGGTCCATGTGCCGCCCACAAGGTAGCTGTTGGCGTTGTACCCACTTCACAGACCAGGAGCCTGAGGCCTGCCCTAGATGACAAGCCACATAGTGTTGTAGCTGAGGTGTGACGCTCACTTCCCTAGGGCTGCAGGGGGGATTCCTAAAAGAAGATTGCAGGGGAGAGGGATCATCTGGGACCAGGGGACTGAGGAGGGGCCCATCCCAGCTAGGGCTGGCTCCACGGGCACCTCACACCCTCTGAACACTGCAGTGAGTGTTCAGACAAGCCAGACCCTACCCCACCATGCGACCTTGAGCCCCTTTCTGGGCTGTGAGTCTAGAGCTGCAAAGGAAAGGATCTCAGGGTTTTTAAATTTAGGATCCCTTTTCTTATCAAATCTTCACAAGAGCGGAAGCTGCTTTGCGGACTCCAGCTGGCTTGGGGACATCTGCTGTTCCTGCCCAACCCTGAGACGCCCCTGGTGAGGCCTGGACAGCTGCAGAGCCCTGAATGCAGGCTCTGTGGGGGACAAGGGCAGCCTTGGTTTCCCAAGCACAGAAGGGAAGAGGACAGACCTTGGCAGATCTTCACTGGCCCCAGGCCCGGGGCAGGAAGGAGGGTGGAGTGTGGAGTGGGTCACTGTGCTGCCCCCCCACCCCCACACCACCAGCTCCCCATCCCCAGCTGACTGATGTTCCCATCAACAGGTACATCTGTCAGCTCTGATCAGCCCACGTCCTAGAACCACAGAGCAGCCATATGACAGGGACAGAACCCAGGGGCCCTGCAGACGCCAGAGTGCGGATGGTGCTGAGCTGAGCTGAGGCAGGACAGCTGAGAGGGAGCCTGTCCCACCTCCCAGCTGACCCAGCCTCCCCCCTCAGATCTGCTGCCTCAAGTCCCTGCGCAGACCCCCTCTATTGTGCTGGTCCATGACTATGACACAGTGGCTGGTCCTCACCGGCTTCCTCCCTAGCGTCACCCCTCCCCCTCCCCCACCTCCTGCACATGGACACCTCCAGAGCAGACAAGAGGCCCTCTCTCAAGATGGGCGTTCTGGGCAGCGACCCCAGAGAGCTACTTCTAGCCCCAACGCTGCCCCAATGACTCTGTGCGCTTGGGCAGAGCCCATCCCCTCCCTGAGCCTCGGTCTCCCCATGTGGGCCTCAGATACCCTCATCGCCTCTGCTCAACCCCCACTTAACCAGCAGGGGCTGGGGGTTGAGTTCAGGCCACTGCCCAAAGTGCCATGACGCAGATATCTGCCCACATGCACCACATATGCCCCTGGCCTGTCACAGCACCTCATCCCCACCATCTGGGGCCCTTCAACAGGGCCCTGGCCAGGAGAGGAAGGTGGGCTAGGGAGATGATACTGCACCTCGTGGGCTGTTAACCTGCCTGGGCATCAGGCATCCAGGCTTTAGTTCCAGCCCCTGTATGTGCTGACTGTGCGTCCTCAGACAAGTTACGCAGTTCCTCTGTGCCATGGTCTCATTTTCCTGAAGACATAACACCAACCTAGACAAATGAGGTCCTGTGCCAACCCCCTCAACGTGGCCCCGGCACACGACAAGAGGCCATACTGTGGGCAGTGTCGACGCTGCTGTTTTCTGATGACTGAGTGGAGCATGGAAAGGGCTGTGACAGGAGACCATTGTCAGTGAGCAGCTCAAGTGGACCTGGGTTAGTGGTACACCCTCGCCACTTGGGCAGTAAGGGGTGGGGGCCTTGTGCCCTGGCTGAGGTGGCAGCCATCAGAGGCAGGGCAAGGAAAACCCAGTTCTCCCTTGTCCTGCTCCAGTGCTCCGAGAAGGGCAGCACCCAGGTGCGCGTGCGTGTGTGCGTGTGTGTGTGCACGCGTGCGTGCACGCGCACTCACGCACATGCCATGTGAGTGTCTGCAGGGTTTCATGAAAAACCCAGCTCCCCCCTCACCAGGCAAGCTGCCTGGCCCACATCTGTGTCTGTTCAGGGGTGGATGGAGAGTCGAGGAGCCCAGAAGCCTCCCCATCCCAAATCCTCGGGGCCGCATGACTGCAACGCCCACTGCCACTTCCTGCCATCTGTCCCAGACGACGGAAATAGAGCAGGCGACAAGTGGGTGCTCAGTACGCCAGCTTGCACTGCAGGGTCCCGTGTACAGGGGCTAGGCAGCTCAGCCTCTAAGCAAGCCATCATCCCCAGCTGGCCCTGGCTCTGGCACCCAGGCAGCCTTCCTGGGAGAGGGAGTCTGAGCCTCCTTCCCAGAGACCAGGCCCAGCATTTCCTGTCTAGAGAGAGAAGATCTCTAAGCTGAGCAGCACTGTCCCATGAACTGAGCAGTGCAGCCCCAGTGAGTCAGACAAAGCAGCCCCAGGCAGGCAGATGGTGGGGAATCCCAGGTGATTCTGAGCAGATCGAGCTGGACTTTCCTGCCAGATGTCACGGACTGCAGCTGTGGGCATCAGTAGGGTAAAAAATAGGTCTAATTGCTCCTGCTGGGGGCTTTGCATATGTCACCTCAGTTAACCTTCCCCACAGGGCTGTGAGGGCACATTATCATCCCCACTTCACAGGTGAGGAAACTGAGGGTGAGAGTGGTCGAGTACTTTGCCAGGGTCACCAGGCCAGGGGGCAAGGGCCCAGAATTCAAGCCCCTATCAGGCTGGCTCAGACCTTTCCCCACTGTACTCAGCTTCCAGAAGTAACATTGGCCTGCTGAAATCCACCCCAGCCCCGGCTAAGTTTGTCTTGTGAGCCAGTGTACAGTGGGTCCTGTTCCTGCTGTTGCATGTCCATACGTGTCTGTGAACATTTGGGAGACGTTAGCCATGCCTTCTGCCTAGGCATTTACTCATGTGACATTACCTCTGGGGAAGGAGCCTGGATACCCTAACTCAGGTGACCCAGGACCCTCCATGGCCTCCAGCCGTGCACCCCACCCCAGCAGGTGGTCATGTGCCCATAAATGGCTCCTGCCAAGTCTGCTCTGGGGGTTCTCTGGAGCCCAGCTGATGAGAACCACAGACTGAACCAGCTGCTCGAAGGTATCACTTCGGTGTGTCCCTAATGGCCTGACCAGGGGGCCCCCACAGGGCGAAGCTATATCCACTGGGCAGGGGCCTGTGGGGGGCGGGGAGATGTGAGGTAAGATGTCTGCGTCTGGGTCTGTGCTTTTTCTAAAGTGATCTGGCCTCTCTGTGGCGTGGCGAAGACTCTCAGACGACGGTGGACAGTCTACATCATATTCCGGGGGAGCTGGAAGGCGTGAGGGATTTTGCTTCTCCGTGGTGACAGGTTTCATAGTACTGAGGAGTCACCTCGACCCCTCCATCACTACCCACAATGACAGCAGATCCTAAATGCCTGTCACTCAAATCTCTCCACCACTCATCCCACTGCCTGGGCCTGGCTTAGATCCCCTTCCTCCCTGGACTTGGGCAGCCTCCCAAGTCAGCCTGTTGTCCCACTGTCCCCAAACCCCCCTTCACACTCCACCAGGCCACCTTTCTGAAACAACTCTGCCTGACTCTAGCTGGGACTTGAGTGACAGAGAGGAGCTGGGGACAGGGTGTGCCGTGCTAGGAGGAGGCTGCCCTAAACCATCCGACCAGCAGGTCTGAGAGCTGTCTAGAATGGCACTGGCTGATAGAAACATCATGGGAGGCACATGGGCCATTTTAGTTTATTTTTATTTTTATTTTTTTACACTTTATTTATTTAGACATTCAATATTATTCTATATTAATTTCAGGTGTACAGCATAGTGGTTAGATATTTATATAATTTAAAAAGTGATCCCCCTGACTAGTCTAATGCTCACCTGGTGCTATACATAGTTATTACAATATTATTGACTATATTCCCTTTGCTTTACCTTACATTCCCATGACTATTTTTGTAACTACCAATTTGTACTTCTTAATCCCTTCGCATTTTTCACCCTACCCTCCAACCCCCTTCCCATCTATCACCCTGATAAATCTAGTACCCATCTGACACCATACAGTTATTACAATATTATTGACTATAATCCTTATGCTATACCCTACATCCCCATGACTACTGTGTAACAAGCAATTTGTACTTTTTAATCCCTTTCCCTTTTTCACTCACCCCTCAATCCCCTCTTCTGGCAACCATCACAATGTTCTCTGTATCTATGAGTTTGTTTCTGTTTTGTTTGTTTATTTTGTTCTTTAGATTCCACATATAAGTGAAATCTCATTGCATCTGCCATACTCCACTTAGCACAATACCCTCCAGGTCCATCCATGCTGCCGCAGATGGCAAGAATCCATTCCCTTCCATGGCCAAACAATATTCCATTGTATACTTGTACATGTACCACTTCCTCTTTATTCATTCATCTATTGATGGGCACTTAGCTTGCTCTGATATCTTGGCCATTGTAAACAATGCTGCAATGAACATATGGATGCACACATCCCTTCGGTTTCTTTGGCTAAATACCCAGAAGTGGGATTACTGAGTCCTTCTTTATTTCTTGCTATAGCCTTTGCTTTAAAGTCTATTTTGTCTGGTATAAGTATTACTACCTCAGCTTTGTTTGTTTGTTTTGTTCAGTTTTTTGTTTCCATTTTCATGAAATATCTTTCCCATCCCTTTACTTTCAGTCTGTGTGTGTCTTTCAATCAAGTGAGTCTCTTGCAAGCAGCATATGTAAGGGTCTTGTTTTCTTATCCATTCAGCCACTCTATCTTTTGATTGGAGCATTTAATCCATTTACACTTAAAGTAATTGTTGATAGATACATAGTTATTGCAATTTTTTGTTCATATTTTTTATCTGTTTTTTTCTTCTTCTTAAAGAAGTCCCTCTAAGATTCCATGTAATACTGGTTTGATGGTGATGAACTCCTTTAGCTTTTTCTTGTTTGGGAAGCTCTTTATCTGTCCTTCAATTTTATTTTTATTTTTATTTATTTATTTGTTTATCTTTAAAGGAGGGTGCAGCTCACAGTGGCCCATATAGGGATTGAACTGGCAAACTTGGCATTATTATGTAGCACCACGCTCTAACCAACTGAGCTAACCGGCCACCCCAGTCCTTCTATTTTAAATGATAGTCTTGCTGGGTAGAATAATCTTGGTTGTTGGTCCTGGCTTTTCATCACTTTGAATATTTCATGCCAATCTCTTCAGGCCTGCAAAGTTTCTTTTGAGAAATCAGCTGACAGTCTTATGGAAGCTCCCTTGTAGGCCTAACTGCTTTTAAGATTCTCTCTTTGTCTTTAACCTTTGGCACTTTAATTATGATGTTTCTTGGTGTGGGCCTTTTTGTGTTCATCTTATTTGGGACTCTACACTTCCTGGGCTTGTGTGTCTATTTCCTTCACCAAGTTAGGGAATTTTCCATTGTTATTTCTTCAAATAAGTTTTCAATTCCTTGCTCTCTCTCTTCTCCTTTTCCTTCTGATACCCCTATACTGCAAATATTGGGACACTTGATGTTGTCCCTGAGGCCCCTTAAACTTTCCTCTTTTTTTTTTTAATCTTTTTACTTTTTGCTGTTCTGATTGGGTGTTTTCTGCTACCTTATCTCCCAAATTGCTTCATCTAATCTACTATTGATTCTTTCTAATGTATTCTTCATTTCAGTTATTGTATTCTTTATTTCTGACTGGTTCTTTTTTATGTTTTCTACCTCCATTTTTATGTTTCCTATCTCTTTGTTGAAGTTCTTCCTGAGATTACTGTGCATCCTTATAACAGTATTTGGAGCTCTGCATCTGATAGATTACTTGTCTCCATTTTGTTTAGTTCTTTTTCTGTCACTTGATTCTGTTCTTTTTTGGGGGGACATGTTTCCTTGTCACCCCATTTTGGCTGCCTCCCTGTGTTTGTATCAATGTATTAGATAGGGTTGCTATGCCTCCCAGTCTTAGTTGAGTGGCATTATGTAGTAGGTGGACAGTGGGACCAACTGGTGAAATCTCCCTGGCTACTAGAGCTGGGTGCTCCAGGTGTGTCCCTGTATGGGTTGTGTGTGCCCTCCTGTTGTAGTTGAGCCTTGGTTGCTGTTTGCACATCAATGCGAGGGACTGACCCTCAGGCTGATTGGCTGTGAGGACTGGCTGCGACTACAGTGGAGGAGCAGTGGTGCAGGGTCTGACCCTACAGAGCAGGGTTCACTTTAGCAGGGCTCTGGTGCCTGCCCAGTCCCTTTAGGTGTGTTGTCCTTTGAAGCAGCTGGGTGATGCTTCAGTTTTGTCTGAAGCTGGTCACCAGATGTGCCAGCCCTGGGGCCTCTTGGGAAGGAAACCACTGCAGGCCAAGTTTAGCTGCAGTCTGTGCTCTGCCTAGGGCCACCTGATATGAGCCACAAAGCAATTTGCAGATGGCCGCCACCCACACTGCGCTTAGAGGTGCCTCAAGAGGCTAATCTGTGAACTGAGGCTGGCTGTCGCTAGTGCCTGGTTTAGGGCTGCTCAGCCAGAGTTATGGGCCACACTGAAGCCAGATGCTGCTTGTTTGGGTTTTGTGAACCTTTGGGAGATTTTAGGAAAGTCTGCAGCATGAGTCAAGGCAGGTCATTTGTACGGAAAAGTCACTGTTAGTGGCTTGGGTGTACCCAAAAGTGGGGGTGCAAGGGTGGGGTGGGGTCTCAGAATCATTAGGGTGGGGCAGACAAAAGGTGACAGCCAGTTTGGTGGAGACTCAGATATGGCATCTGCATGTGTCTGCATGCAGGGAGGAGGAGGGCTCAACAAAGGAACAGTGGCTTCTGCCAGTTACTCTGTCCAGAAAAAAATTGCCTCTTCAGTCCTTGTTCTGAAGCTATTCAACTCAGCTCCTCTCTGTATCTGCCTGGTGCCTTTCAATCTGCTGCCCCAGCACTGGGATTCAGAGTGACTGAGTCCAACAGTGAATCAGTCCATGCAAGGGCCCTTTAAGAGGAGCGCCTGGGACTCCAGCCATCCTCCATCCCACTTAGCCACCACCCCCGCTGGTTTTCCTAGCCTTAAGTTGTGGGGACGTAATCTCCCTGGCACTGGAATCCTGAGTTTGGTGTGGTGTGGAGACCCCTCGCTCCTTAGGGGGGCCCTCTGCAGCCAAGATACCCTCCTAATTTTTAATGGTCACACACAGGTGTGGAACCAGCAAGTTCTGTGTCTCTGCCCCTCTTACCAGTCTTGAGGTGGCTTCTTCTGTATGTCTGTAGTTGTAGGGCTCCAGTTCAGCTAGACTTCAGGTGATTCTCAATGATGGTTGTTCTGCAGTTTAGTTGTAATTTTGATGTGATCGTGAGAGAAGGTGAGCACAGCATTTACCTGCTCTGCTATCTTGACCAGAAACCTCACACAGGAGCCATTTTAAATATTCAGTAGGTACATTAAATAAAGATTTTTAAAAAGAAATTATTATATTCAACCCACTGGAAATATTTCAGTGTGTAATCACTATAAAAAGTGTTTATGAGCTATTTTACATTCCAGTAAGTAAGGACTTGAAATCCAGTGTGTGTTTGCACTGACAGCACATCTCAGTATGACTAGCCACATTTCAAGGGCTCAGTAGCCACATTTTGAGGAGTGGCAGCTGTATGGAGCAGCTCAGACCCAAGGGCTCAGCCCAGCTTAGTTGAGCGGGCTCCTCAGCCTCCAAGCTTCCTAGCTGTTTGTACTCTGCCATCACTGATTTTTGCCTTATCTGTGCTATTGTTTCTTGTTTTTTCTTTAAATTAACTCACATTTTGAACTTTACCAGGTTTACTTAAAAGGGAATCTTTAAATCTTTATTGCAAATGGAGAGCTGGTAGCAGTTGCTGAAGTAGAAGGTGTCAATCGAGAGGAAATGAATCAGGCTTTGTCTAGAAATAAATGATGATTTACTCAAAGGTCATAGAATTTGCAAACCAGAAACACTTAGGCAATGCCCAGAGCATTCCAAAGGAGAAAGAAAAGTTAAGAGTTCTTAGAGAAAAAAATTCATTCTTGAGAAGAATCAGTCCTGCATTCTTGGCTTCTGGATTGGTCCGAGATGATAATCTCCCAGGGGTCTGGCAGTCTGATTGATGGATGTCAGGCATCTGAACATGTGAACAGTCTTTCCTAAGTCCTTCAGGGGTGATTGGAGGGTCATCTATAAGATTTATATGTGTAGCTGGAAAATTCAAAAGTTCAAGGTTCCAGGCTACTTGATCATAGAATCGTTTCCTCATGCCCCAGCTTACTGGGTTTTAGTAATTTAGCAGCTTGACTATAGTGACTCAATTTTATTTGTTCACTCTTTTCTCAGTGGTAACCATAAGAACGCCACAAAAACAAAACAACCATGTTAAAAATTTCTGTTCCCCACCTCCCATGTTGCCTGTTGAGGCCACACCCCATCTTTGTAAAAGAGGGTGGGTCTTTGGGAATTAGAGGGGTGCTAAGTCACCTTCTGTACCAAGCCGGGGCAGCTCCTGGGTGCCCAGTGGCACAGCCCCACTTCCTGGAGCCAATAACCTCCGGCCAAGCCCACCAGGGCACACCTGAAGTTGAGCAAGTTGGGCTGACTTCTCATTGACCTTGAGCGAGTGAGAACACACAGCATGGTGGGGGGAGCTTGGTAAGAGGGTGTGAGAAAGAACCTAGTGCAAATCTTGGGCTTTGGTTGGATGATTTGGAGGCAGGTCTAAGGGACCCCAAAAGGTTGGCATGAGCATGAAATAAGGCAGCCTCTCCAAGCACCTAACTCGGTGCCTGGCACATAGTAGATGCATCCCTTTGCTGGGCAAGAGCTGTCTAGGCTCTGGGGTGTGTCAAGGCATGGCCTTGCCTACTCGCAGCATCTGTCCTGGGGGAAGCCTGTGAGCCTCAGAGGAGGCTGCAGGTCCCAGGATGCCCCCACTGCTGGATGTGTCACTGGGGACTTGGCGTAACCTCACGACCTAGATCTTCTGGCTCCCTTGGTCTCTGTCACCCAACCCTGGCCATTCCCGTGGAGGACAGACAGCTTTGTCCTCTGTTACAATGATGCTGGCAACCGGCAGGAGCAGGAGGATAGAAATGCTCAGGTGAATTATGGGGAATATCAGGGGACTTGAACCCGGCCACTTGTGAATCTTTATTCAGGGCTTTGTGTATGTGTGTATTTTTTAATACTGTTTTTTGTGTGTAAGAGAGTTTTACTGAATTGAAACTTTATTGAGATAATTGTAGATCCATACACCATTGTAAGAAATAACACTGAGATCCCACATACCCTTCCCATAGCATCTTGCAAAACCACAGTACAAGGTCACAGTGGGATATCAATAGTGAGACAGCCCACCAACCTCATTCCTATCTTCCTAGTTGTACACGTGCGTGTGTGTGTGTGTGTGTGTGTGTGTGTGTGTAGTGCTATGCAATTTTATCACATATGTAGCTTTGTGTTTCCACCACCACAGCCACAGTATAGCACAGTTCTGTCACCACGAAGAGCCCGGATGCTGTCCTTGTGTAGCCATACCTCCCTCCCTCCTGCCTTTGCCCCCATTATTAACCCCTAGCCCACTAATTTGCCTCATCTCCAAAATTTTGTCATTTCAGAGTGTTATACAAATAGAATCCTACAGTACGTGACCTTCTGAGATTGGTTTCTTTCATTCAGCATAATTTCCCAGAGAGTCACCTGGTTCGTTGTGTGTATGAACAGTCTGTTCCTTTGGATGGCTGCATAGTATTCCACAGTGTAGATGACCAGTTTGTTTAAGGCTACCTGGAATGTTTCCAGTGTGGGGCTTTTGGAAGTGGAGCTGCTGTGAACATTCGTGTCCAGGTTTTGTTTTGGGGATGAATGCTCAGGGAGACAATTGGTGGGCCGGATGGCAGTTGCATGTTGGTTTTTTAGAGAAACTGCCCACTGTTTTCCAGAATGGCTAAAGCATTTCCCATCCCCATCAGCAATGTCAGAGGAAGGCATTTCTCTCATCAGTGCCAGCATTTGGTACTGTCACTGTTTCTCATTTTAGCCGTTCTGATAGGCACGAGCCACATCTCAAGAGAGTTTTCATCTGCGTCTCTGATGACTGATGGTGTTGAGTATCTTCTCAGGTGCTTCTTGGCCACCTGTGCTTCCTCCTCAGAGGAAATGCCTGTGCATGGCTTTGCCACCTTCTAACGGATGCGTAGCTCTTTTACTGCTGGGTATTGGAGGTGAAAGCCTCCTGGGTGCTGGGTGCTTTATGGGGAAGAGTGGTTCACACAACAGGTCAGACCCAGCTCTCAGAGCTGACATGGGGAGTGGGACCTGGGGGAGCAGACAAAAAAATGCACCAGAAAACAAATACACAGGATAAAAACAGGTGCTGAGATGGAGCGTGCATGAAGGAGGGTAACCAGGATAGAGGGGCCGGGAATCTGCCAGTACCTGACCTGAAGGAAACCTGAGGGGAGAAAGGGTCAGCCTTGAACATCCTAGGGAGGAGGTGTGCAGGTGGAGGGAGGGAGAAGTGTGCAGGTGTGTGTGGGTGGGAAGCGTGCAGGTGTGTGTGGGTGGGAAGTGTGCAGGTGTGTGTGTGTGGGAAGCGTGCAGGTGTGTGTGGGTGGGAAGTGTGCAGGTGTGTGTGGGTGGGAAGCATACAGGTGTGTGTGGGTGGGAAGCGTGCAGGTGTGTGTGTGTGGGAAGTGTGCAGGTGTGTGAAGGGAAGTATGCAGTGGAGGGCAGCAGGTTGTGTTGAGCAGGTGGAGAGCAGAGTGAGGTAGGGGTGGCCGATAAGGTGAGGCCAACAGGCTCAGGCAGGGCTTGATTTGAGTGGGGCTTTGCAGAGGACAAGGACACTGGGGTTTTATCTTGAAGGCGGGGGACAGGGGAGTCTCTGGGGGTTGTAAGCCGGGGCGGGAGGGGATTTAATTTGTGTGGGGTCTCCTCACTGGCCCAGCTCTCCTCCCAGCACAGAGGCCCCATGGGCTGAGGAGGTGAAGTGTCACCTCTCAGGACCCCCTCCCTTTGGTGCCCGGGAGCCTCCCAGTTCAGGGGAGGGAGCCGGAGTGTCTATTAACAGTCCCTGACAGCGCCAGTCAGACCCTCTTCCAGACAGACAAGTGTCAAATATTCATGAGGATGAGAAGCGGTCATCCCCCTCTTCCTGCCCTCCCCCATCTGAGAGGCCCAGCCCACAGGACTCAGCCCCTCTTGGTGGTGTTGTGGCCCTGCCCTCCTCACTGTAAGGGCCCCCCACTCACTTCACAGACGGCTTGCTCACAGGCCCTCAGCCGCGCATTTGGAAACAGTGACTGTGACATGGTTAGGGGGCTAAGGAAGCCCCCCCAACTTCCCAAGCCTCTCCAGCCATGCAGCCCGTGGCCAAGAGTGCCTGAACCGTAGAACCAGGAGACTGTGAGCACAGCATGGCCTGGCATGAAAGTCCTCTCAGGGACTTATTGCCTCATCTTTAAACGGGGTTGGTGTTGCTGACCTCTGGGGTTGTCATGACGATGATACTGAGACCCAGAATAGAATGGGAGGGAGCGCTCAGCCCTGCCCTGGGGCCCTTCCAGCCTTCCCAGGACTGTACCCAGGGCTACCAGCCTCTCCCATCCCTCAGGCCTAGGCCGCAGGGGCTGCAGGGGCTGCAGGATGGATTTTCCATGCCCAGCCGAGGACCCCGCCAGGGCGCCCCTGCCAGCCAGCTTCAGCACTGTCCTGATGGATGGCGTCCTGCTGGAGCTCCGAGGCCCACTTCAGTTTCCCCTTCTGATGGTCTCCACTAAACCAGGTGCAGAGTTCACAGCAAAGAATTCATGCAACGATGAAGCACCAGCTGCCTGTCTCCCCCCTGCCCCTCTTCCACACTCCACCCAGACCGAAATAAAGACTATTCATTGAGGCCATTTATCTCCTGAATAAGATTGTTAATAATGGAGAAAGTGCCTGGCTGATAGCCGGGCAGGAGCTGTGTGTGAGTGTGTACGTATATGCTTGTGTGTGTGTACATGTGTGTGTAGGGGCCTCCCTCAGCATCCCTGCCTCGTGGGACCATGTCCACCCCCTGCTTGCCCCCTTTTTCTGCCCCATCAGGTGGCATGTGCCCAAGCCAACCTCATTGCCCAGATGAGCCTGAGAGGAGGGGAAGAATGTGAGGTATATTACTGAGGAGGGTGTGTGTTAGGAGCTGGCCTGGGTGATGACTATGAAAGGAGTACCTGGCAGCTGGCACCAGTTTGGCAAACGCCCTGAAGGTCAGAATAAGGGGTTTGGACATTGACCTGTCCAGGCCGCCACTTCTCCAAAAATCGATCAGAAGGCTGAATGCCCGGCTTCAAATGTGCACAGGCCGCCTGGGGCTCTCCTGCCCAATGGTGGTGGCAAGGCGAGCAGACGAGCTTCCCCTCACTGGGGCATTTGCACAAATGCTCCATTTTAGGGATGGTTATAGGGTGCTTCTTGGTCCCCATGTTCAGGAAAGCCCCCACTGAGGGCATGATGAGAGAATCTAACAGGCCAGACACTGCTTTTCCCATCCCCCTTGCAGCCAGGGACAGGGCATATGGCCTGGGCTGAGACATGAGACTCCTCCACTCTTGATCTTAAACCTAGAGTTAGTGGCTCAACTGAGACAGCCACAGGTTCCAGGTTCCAGGGACAGCAGGGCCATGAGGCCAAGTAAGGTCCCAGGCCTGAAGCAGGCCCAGTGTTGCCCAGCAGCACAGGTGCTCGCGGGCCTCTTCTGTGGGGTGACTGTGGCTGCGGTCTTGCTGTCCAGCACCTGCACTTTGCTCTGGTCTGTCTGCCTCGCTGTCTGTCCTCCCTGAGGAGGCTGGAATGGGCCACACTGCCCTCTGCTCCTTCCTTTCTGGTTAAAATCAGCCTGGGCCAGTCTCTGCTCCTTGCATCTGAGAACCTGGCCGAGACAGGGGCTACATTTGAGGCTTTGCCTCTGCAGAAGCCACCCACTTACACAGCTGCCTGTTATTTGCTTTGGACAACCAAACATTTTTCAGGGCTGTGTAAATGTAGCACGCCAACCTAGAAAGACATCACCAGCCCACCTCCCCAGTGACCATCGTCCTCGCCCAACAACCCACACACATGGGGGCGCTGCTGCTCCCAGGGTGGGAACTCATGGATAGAAAGAACCTGGGGGTTGCCTGTGGCAGTGACCCTGTTGGCCAGGCCACATCTATAGCACAGCTATCCCCAGCAGGACAGCAGGGCACAAACTACACTCTGCAGATGCCCAAGTGACTACCGTGGCTGCTGTGGCTGGCTGCACACAATCCTCCCTGGGCCTCACACTCGAGAGGCCACCCTGCTGCGACTGTGGGCACAGAGGATGGTGGGTGCTTTGGGAGCCAGGATGCGGGGAGACTCAAAACACTGTAGAAAAACAAATCTCGCTGACTTGGGACTTCCTCCATGACTGACTGTCCACACCACTAGAACTCATATTCAGTGTCTCTGAATAATCCCCCATGGCCCCTTCTCCAGGACTCCCCCAGTCTGTTGTTTGAGCTGTTCATTCAGATCATTGCACAGCTCAGGACAGTGTGTTCCATCAGTGTGTCCCTCTGGGGAAGGCCGGGGGTCTCTCATGCAGCCCCACCTTGCCCCAGGTGGAAAAAGGTGGAGAGCGCAGGGAATGACATGAGGAAGCCCAGCTTTGCTGTGTGACCCTATGTGGATCCTGACCTCTCTGGGCTTTAGTCAGGGGAGGGGTTGTGATCTCTAAGGGACCCTCCAGGGTGGAGGTTTGATGAGCAAGTCTAGACCTCCCCTTTCTTTTTCCAGGGGCCCTATCATGTGCTGGACCAGGGTGTGGAATGGGGAGCCCACAGGCCCTGCCCTCAGTCAGGAGTCCCACTGCTCAGCCCATGCTGTTGTGGGATTGTGGACACAATGGCAGACCCAACTGCTTCAGCAAAGAAGCTGAAAGGCTTCATGGGAGAGGTGGCTTATAGCTGGGTCTTAAAGCATGTGTAGGGATCACTAGGCCACACAAGGGAGGCTTTCCACAGCCGGGCAAAGAGCACAGACGCGTGAAAAAGAGCGGTGTGTCCACAGGGCAGGTTGATGAAGCTGGAGGGGAGTATGTGTGGGCAGCACAGGTGGCTTTGCCTGTCTTCCACTCACTCCTCCATCTTGAGGCACTGGACAGCTTTTCTAATGGCACTGTCTGTGCCTGCAAGGTGTCCCTTGCCATGTAGACTGGGGGCTCTTGGAGAGAAAGAGTTGGGCTGGTGAGACACTGGGCAGGAGATGACCTGCGTCAGGGGTAACAGGGCCCTGGAATTCTCCGGCCAGGACTGGGAGCTCCTGGCATGCAGCCCTGGAAGGTGAGGCCCTGCGCAGAGTTAAGGCATTACCTGGGAGGTCAGCCAGGCCTGGGGACTAGGACAATCTGCAGGTCCCTTCTGTGAGCACAGGCTCAGGGTCCCCCTCCCTGTTCCTGCTGTAGGAAGCAATGAAGGTGTCAGATGGCAGCCTCCTAAGGGACCTCGGGCACACGCCGCTAAGCAAGAAGCAGGGCGTCAAGTGGCAGAGGCCGCGGCTCACCCGCCAGGCCCTGACGCGGTGCTGCCTGGTCAAGTGGATCCTGTCCAGCACTGCCCCGCAGGGCTCAGGTAGGAGCTGGGGCGGGCAGGCTGAGGGCAGGGTGGGGGATCTGTTCTGAGCTCTGTCCGATCTGGGGTCTCAGAGATCACCCTGGGACCCCAGCCCAGACCACACCACCTCTGCCTCTATTGGGAGATGTGTTTTCATTCATTCACACCCATCTTCATTCATCCACGCAGGGCACTGAGCTCAAGGCTGGACCCACAAGGGTGGGGACAGAGGACTGGGAACATGCTGGGGGTTCCACGTGAGTAGCTGGGAGGATAGAGCCCAGCTTCAGAGCCTGACATGGCGGGCTCGCTGTGCCCACCTCACCTGCTGGGTAACCTCAGGCTGGAACTCACCCATTCTCAGTCCTCTGTAAAAGGGGCTGGTGCCCACCTGCAGGGCACATGTGAAGAAGGGTGACAATGTGTGCAGGGGCCTAAGGAAGAGGAGGCCCTTCCCAGTGCATCCAAGGCTGGTGTTGGCTCTTTACCCACCTGTGTTCTGGGTATTTGTGAGGCACTGACAGAAGTGGTGGCTGTCAGCAATATTTGGTGTTTGCGCATATGACACAGCAGGAGGTACAGAGGTGACCTCCTGCAGCCCCACCCCACACTCTCACACGTGCACACACCACGCACTCACCGCTTGTCACACCTACCACACACACCTGTGCATCCCCCACACACTTGGGCACACTCGCCTACCATGCACATATGGGTACATACATGCATATACACATATCACACACAGGTATCTGTGCCACACAGGTACACACACAGGCGTGCATGAGACTCCGCCTATCTGACTTTAAGGAAAAGGTGCAGATGTGGCCCCAACAGCTGTCTTGTTTGTTGTGTCAGTCACTCTCTGTGTGATTTCCAGGAGACCTCAGTCTCCTTGACTGGAGAATGGGTACAATGATGGCCCCAATCCCCCAAGCGTGATAAGATAAGGTGAGGAGGGGACTGGGCACAGAGGCTGGCAGCCACCTCCAGCCTGTGCTTAAGGGGAAGCAGCTGATAGCCAAACCCCTGTCCTTTACCCGAGACCCCACTCAGGGTGCACCCAGCCCAACTCCAGCCCCTCCTCTGCTTCCTCTGAGCCCCAGACCCTCTGTGCTGCTCTGTCACCCACAGCTGACATTTGCTCTGGGCCATCCCCACAGCAGCCTCCACACTAGTGCATGTGAACACCTGTGTTAGGTCTGTGCATACTCCCCCACTTGCAGGGTGGGGATAGATTTTCATGTGGCAGAAACGTGATGTCACTACAAGTCCACAAAGACAGCTTAGCCAGGAAGCTCCCACCCGATACTCAGGGTTCCACAGCAGGATGAGAACAGCTCAGTCCCCATCAGGGAGGAGGCAGAGTGGAGGGGAGCCGGGCGCTCTAGCTGGCACAGCTCTGTCTCATGTTCAATGCCCAAATTCACTCAGCGTTCCCTCCCTTCCTTCCTGGAGACCGTGCAGCCTCTCGACCTGGCCTCAGTGTCTCTGTGTCGTCCCCCCCCCCCATGCACTCCATCCAGCACCCACCCCACCCTAGGCCCCGCCCGGCTTTAGTTCTGGACTTTCAGGCCAGGGCTGAGTGTAGTGTGCCGCCCCCTCACTGGGGCTGTTTGCACACCTGAGTGTGGGTGGACACAGAGAAAGGCGCTCTGGGGGCAGGCTTGCTGTGCTCAAGGTCACAACGATGGGGGCCAAAGAGACCACACTCACATGTCCTGCCCTCAGCTCAGAGTGGGCTCCTAGAGGGCTGGGACTTTCACATTCGGCTCCTACCGAGCTGCCAGAATGCATCTGCTGAAGGACTTGTCACTTGTCACAGCAGCTGTGCAGACAGGAGAAAGGGGGCAGCCCCAGGATGCTATCAATGGGTCTGGCCCACCCCCTAGACAGACGTGTTTACCAGGCAGCACACCAGGCACCCTGAGGGTTCGTGAACACAGGAAAACCAGGTCCTATTTGTCTGTGGGAGGCAGGCAGTGCAGGTTACTCTATTTTACTAAAGAGTCCATGCAAGGTCACATGACTCAGTGGGCCACACGGCATCAGTGGCCCAGCAGGCTCTGACCTGGAGCTTCTGCCATGTGCTCTGGGCAAGGCGCTCACCCTGATATGTGTCTCCCATGTGTTTTCTCTCGGGGACGCTGAGGAGAGTGGAGTCTATGCGGGCAGCAGCCACCCTCACAGACTGCACCCCTCATCTCCTCCATCCAACATGTGCCATGTGTGTCCCTCAAGGATGGCACTGCTGGTCACATGGAGGGCTGTGCCCATGTGAAATGCTAAACTGTGTGCAGATGAGGTGCCCCAACTCCCCCAGGAGTTTCCGTGGGTTCTGGGTACGGGGAACAATGGGTGCCATTCAGTGCAGCTCTGACATGCCCAGCTCAGTGCCCTGGGCAGTGGGTACCTGGGGCAGGTGGCAGGTGGCCAAGACACTGCACCCTTGTTGTCAGGGGTTTTTCCATTCATAGAAGTGGGACAGAGAGGCAGATTTCTGGGCTGGCTGGAGACAAAGTCAAGGCCCAGGAAACTGCACAGTGTCCCTAAGCTCGGGCCACCTCAGCCAAGAGTATGTGGGACTCAGGGGCCAGAGTCAAGAGGGCCAGGGCGGGACCAGCTGCCATTGTGCACTGGCATCACTCCTGGGCTGTGAAGGCCTCAACATGGAGTTGGGAGCTGGTCAGCAGTAGTGGCCTCTAGGATGGTTGTGCCCAGGAAAAGGGGAGCACAGGGCAGGGGGCATGTCACCACCCCACTCAGGAGGAGCACCCATCCTTGGCCGAGAAATGCATCTGTTCCCAACAGGGGCCATCCTCAGTGACCTAGAGGCATCTCCTCTCTGGGGAAGCATCCTTCTTTGGGATCTAAAACCTGTAATGTGGAGCCCATTGCCATCACCACTGCCCTTGGGCCCTGGGCACACTATTCTAGCCAGAACAGCGTCAGCCTCTCACAGGACGGCACCTGAATCTTTCTGCTGGTGCTGGAACCAGCCGGCAGGGGGCTCTCCCCCTGCGCTGTAAGGCCAGGAACTGCCGGGCACCAGGACATGGTGAGGCCAGGGGGAGTTGTAAGCAGTGGCCTTTGGCCACACTTCCTTGTTGTAAAATGAGTTCCTTGGTGAGTGACAGTGATGTGTGGACACTGTGATGGGTAGTGACATTGGCAGAAGCCGGGCAGGCAGCAAGGAAAGTTCATGTGCAGAATGGGTGTCAAGTCCAGAGAGGACAAATGGTCCCTGCCAGATGGAAGGGATACAATGTAGCTGACCTGCCACCTGCTGGCTGCCTGGGCACTTGACAACAGCTGCCGCCCTGTCAGCTCAGCGAGGGAAGGTTCTTTTATGGAACCCATAGGGAGCCTTCGTCCACCGAGCAGCCAGTACAGGCTGACTGAGGTGTGCACACAGGCTGTCCTGTCCACTCAGTGGACAGGTGCCCTTTGGAGAGCATCACAAAGGCTCTGACGTTCCCACGCCTCCTGGTGGCCAGGTGGCCAGTCATCCAGCCTTGTTCCCTTCGCCACCCTGACCCCTGAATGAATGGTCCAGGACAATGGAAATCTGTACCCCAGTCCATCTCTCCTGCCAGGCCACATGGGCAAGCAAACGTACTTGTGCTGACATGGATGATGTCTCTTCTCCATGTCCTTCCACCTGAGTGGGCTGCTATATCTACCTAGACGTGGTGCCAACATTCCTTGCAGCTCTGTCTGTAAATTACACACAAAGGCTTTTCCTTCTCAAGCATCTCAGGGACTCCCCAGGGGGCCACAGGTGTGGGCTGAGGGGAAGGTAGCAATGCGGCTGTTACCATGGAGGGCTGAGGCCCTGCTTACACACCTGAGCCTTCTGGATGCCTCACTCAAGCCCACACGGCACACCTGTGCGTGATGATGGGATGCCACACATGTGCCTTTAGAGCTGGAGTGTCAGGTGGATACCAGTTCCTGGTCGGCACCCCAGGTCTCAGTGCCACCTGTGTTCCACAGTGAGGCATTCCCTCCATGAGAGTCCAGTAGGCAGATCTTTGCCAAAATAAGCCTGGCTTTGCTCCAACCTGAAGAGACCCTGGAATGCTGCATTGGGGCCTGCCATGGGCCCCAGGGTGTCCTAACTTGCCTTAGGCACACGACATGCCATTGAGTGTGCGTGGTCGCCAGGCCCCAGGCACACAGCTGCCTGTACACAGCCTCACCTGCTGCACAGCCTTTACTGGAGCAGGAAACAGCCTGGAGCCGCCTGTTAAACTATGGTATGTATGTAGGAGGGCCCATCAAGCACTGCGCTTACTTGCACAAAACAGAAACTCCAAATAAAAGGGGCTTCATGTAGACAGAGGCATGCATCTCCTAAATGAAGAATCTGGGCAAGGCAGCGGCTGGCACCAGTCTAGCAGCTTGGAGATGTCAGAGTCAGGATCTTTGGGGTTTTTTGCCCTTTCTTTCACAGCTGCAAGGTGGTTGTTTGGCTCCAGCCATCATGGCTTTGTTCCAGGCAAGAGGAAGGAGAAAGCAGGTGAAAGGAGGAAGTGGTAGGGCCTACATCAGGAAAGCAACTCTATACAGAAATCTCTGGAAGATTTATGCCTACATTTCATTGGCCAGAACAGAGCCACCCTGACTGCAAGGGAAACGGCAGCTTTTTAAGCTGGACACGTTTCTACGCCAATCTGAATTCTGTGGATAAAAAAGTAGAGGAGAATGAAAACTGAAGTGGCATTCTCTGCCACACGTGCCTCGTAGGGTTTTGATGACTGAATGTACCAGTGCCCAGAAGGACCTGGGCAGGCTGCCTGCACACACTAGGTGCTCAATAAATGTGGGGGTTGGGGGTGTTGTCAGCACTTCCTGCTCCAGTCACACATTTGGTTTTCCCTTATCCTCCTCATCAGAGGGACCCCTTCCTGTCCCTCATGCTCCAGTCTGTAGAAGCATCAGCAGGACTGGGTATGGACCAGTGACCAAAGGCCAGGGCCCCACCTGTCCTTCAGCCCTGCCCAGGGTCCCTGGCCCCTGAGTGTCCTTGTCCAGGGCTGGGTGGGAGCAGGGCTGCTCTGCTTCTGGCTGCAGCGAAGCCCTTTACAGGGAGATCACACCCTCAGCTGAAAATCACACCGCTGGCATCTCCTCATTGGTGTTGGGAACTCAGGCACGAGGCCCACCCTCTCCCAGCCCAGGGAGCAGAGGGGACCCTTCAGCCTCCAGAGAGTGAGCTTCAGGTCCCAGGAGCCAGAGCCAGAGCCAGGTACAAGGTGAAGGGGCCAGGCCAGCCCTGGGTGGGAGCAGAGGCTGCACCAGGAGGCTGACCCCTGGCAGTGGGGCTGGGAAAGGCAGGAGGTGGGGACAGAGAACAGAAGAGGGAAGGACAGGCCAGAGCTGCCGAGACACCATGGGACAGGCTGTGTCCCACAGGAGACACTCTGAGACTGAGAGACAGAGGAAGGTGGGAGACAGTGTTTTGGTAGAAGGGCTCTGAGTGTCCTGTTGGGGACAGGCAGGCAGAGGAGGGACAGAGCAGGCTGGGTTGCAGAGTGAGAGTGAAGGCAGGACAGGGGTCCCTGAGACTGGGCCAGGGATGGTGGGGCACAGCGAGGTCACTGGCCCAACCCGGGGGTCTGCACTGAGGCTGCAGGAGTGCCAGCATGGCTGCAAGAAGCTCCTGGGTGACGTCATCAGCTTCTTCCGTTTCATCTCCGGGAACCTGGCTCGAGGTGAGGACTGCTCAGCAGGGCCTGGAATGAGGGTACAGGAAAGGGCAGGCGGGGGCTCCGAGCAGCTCCCGCCTTGAACAGGGCACGTTGACTTTGGCACATTGGAACCTCTGCCCGTTTCAACAGAAAAAGTCACATTTAACACCTGACTGCAGCCTTGGAGTGCTGTCCTGTGACCTGCGGGCACTGAAGGCCAGGCCAGGCTCCCCCACTCAGGAGCCTGGGGAGGGGAAGAAGGTGGGGAGGAGGCTTCATTCTCGAGGGCCACAGACTCAGGCCCGCTTGATCAGGCAGGGAGAGAGAGCGGCTTGTGTGCACGTTGACCCTATTGCCCCACTCCTCTTCCTGCCTGCCTCCTTCCATGGGGGCGTTTCACCCCTCCATCAAAGACAGATATGACAGCTGTAGCTAGGATTAAAGAAAATGAGCAAGTGTGTAGAAAGACCCACGTAGAACTTACTTAGTGATAGCCATCTTCGCCAAACCTATGAAAACCAGCCAACCTGGCAGGGACACCAGGGGGCTTCCTGGAGCCTGTGCTCTCAGGCTCAGGCCAGAGTAACTCCACAGCACGCTAGGCCCCACTGCCACTTGGCCTCCTCTGCCCCTCACCTGGGCAGGTGCTCCAAGGCTGAGCAAGATCAGGATCGAGGTAAGGCCACGGGGCCCAGGAGGCAGGCATAACAAGAGGAACTCCTGCATGTGGGGACCCCGTTTCCATGCCAGGGCACCCAGAAGTGTAATGTCAGGAGCTTTAGACCCTGAAAGGGAGAGACCCCAGCAGTTTCCAGGCCCTTTTGTTCTGTTATTGGAGGGATGGGAAGGGAAGGAGGCTAAGAAGTTACGTGATTCCGCAAGTTGCTATCAGAGTAAACCCCTAACACAGGAAGATGAGTCAGTGTGACATGTAACATGTTGGCTCTTCAGCCAAAGCTAAAATCTGCTTCTGCTGCCTATAGATGCTCATAGATGTGGAGGGACAATGTGCCAATGCTGAGCAGGGCTGGGCTGGAAAAGCTTTTGTCCCCTCACCAGTGGTGGGGTCTCGTCCCCCATCTGTTCCCTGCCCTGTCCTGAGTGCCTAGCACAGAGCCTGGAGCCCTCAATACTTGTCAGGTTAATGAGTAATATATTTAGAAATAATAAAAACATAAAATCGAGCATATGATCAATTGATCATATCAAAATTGGTGGAATAATAGTGGTTTAAAATAGTGGTTCAAAAGCAGTAACAAATTTCTAGGAATAAGAAGACAAGGTTCTGATGTAATGAAGGCTGGCTGAGGGAGCTCAGATGCAGGTGTGGGTCTGAAGCAGGGGTGCAACCTCAGGGCCTCTGGGGGGCCTCAGGCTGCAGGGAAAGAGCCCAGGGTTACCTGGGGTCAGTGACA
Source organism: Hipposideros armiger (assembly GCF_001890085.2). NCBI lineage: Eukaryota > Metazoa > Chordata > Mammalia > Chiroptera > Hipposideridae > Hipposideros > Hipposideros armiger. Next base: position 252,996 of record NW_017731660.1, read on the forward strand.
GAATACTTATTGGAGTCTCAGTGACTGGGAGTCTTCTGCTAGCTTCATGCACCTTTCTCAAACGTTTTTCCCTGCCTGATGTGCTTGCATGTTCAGGATGCTTTCTCTCCCCGCCTCTGTGTTTCTCTCTGTCTCAGTCTGTCCTGAAAGAGAGGGATAGCACTGCAGGTCCCAGTCACCTCAGGGTGAGATCTGCCTCCCTGGGCCTCAGCTCCCTCACCTGACAAAAAAACACTGGCCCGGGCTTGCTGGCTCACCTCCGAGCTCCTTCCAGCTCTGGGGGACACCGGCTCTAGGAGGCTCCTGGGAACAGGGAGCCGAGCTGAGGGGCTGAGAGCAGGCTGGGTGTGAACCCTGAGATTGGCTGAGAACCACGTGGACAGCTGGTGAAAACACAAACGCTGGGTGTCCAGGTAGGAACGCGCCGGAAGAAATGTGACTCTGTGTCACTGGTGACCCTTTCAGTCCGCTGTGTGAAACTGCCACTCCCGCCCTGTGAACGATGTTTGTGCAGATCCTGAGGTCATCTTTCAGGTCAGCGAGTACTCAAGAGCTCCTTTGTGGCCCAATACTGGCGTTCCAGACCCTCAGTCACTTGGGGTTCCCCTCCCCGTGACTGTCCCAGACCTACAGCTGGAGAAGGAAGGCAAAGTGTGGGCAGGTTCCTGGCATCCTCACTCCTGCTTCGTTCAGCTTCCAGTCGGTTCTGGGGCCAGGTCAGGGCCACTTCCCATCAGTGCCCATGATGCCCCTTGGACGCGTCCCCCTTTTCTTTCCTGGAGGAAGATAGAACTTTAAAGACAGATTCCCCAGCTTTCTTCCATAGATTATAAGGGAACTCTGCAGAAAGGCACCCTCTGCCTCCATGACCATCGCTGGGGGTGGCCCGGTCCCTCCCCTCACCCTGGCGGCCTCTGGCCAGTGTAGCCAATGGCCGTCATCCTGACTCCTCCAGCGGTGGGTCAGACCTACCTGGACCTGCATCCCCCAACTCCAGGGACATGTGCCCAGATTCCCATGGGCTTCCCCAAGCCCCTCAACTGGACAGAGGATGGATGTCCCCTGGGTGAGGGAGGAGAGGAAACTGTTCAGAACACCAACCCACCCTTTCAAAGACACGCCCTTCCTCACCTCACCAGCCTTCCCTTTTACCTCCAGAGGGGTGAGGAGGGGTGAGTCACAGAGTCAGCTTCCCAGTCCCTTAATGCGACATTGGAACCTCTGCCCATTTCAACAGAAAAAGTCACATTTAACACCTGGATGTGAGACAGAGAGTCCACATCAAGATAAGGGAGAGCCTGTCTTCTGGGCCAGTTACCCCACCCTGCAGCAGGTGCCCAGGGACAAGGCAGGCCTGGGGCAGAGGCAGGGAGGGAGCCAAGAGCCAGGAGAGAGAGCTCGGGCTTCAGATTGAGGTGGCAGAGACCCAAGGTTACAGACAAAGTTGGGCACAGCTGGCTTGAATTGTCAAAGCATCATTCTCGATGTGTTAAAAATATCATTCTCCTACAAATAGACAGTGAGTGTGTGTGTCAAGTTTCTACTGAAGCCTTTAATGAGGGAGCCAGCAGAATGACAAAGCTGATTGAAAAGAGAAAAACACACAGGGAGTTTTAGAGAGAATGGAAATAAAAGGAACACAGGTCCGAGTGCTCAGTTAGATATGAAATCTAGGAAGATTCAGGGTAGGGAGGTCACCCATGGGGTCATCGTCTACCAGGTAAAAGAGGAAATCATCTCATCTTATCTGCTTCACAGGTTTGTAAAGCATCTGGGCGCTCGTCAATGGTACAGCTTAGCTCTGCTCCCCTGGACAGCCAGGTGCCCCGGGCAGGTGTTAGTCAATGCCCTCACAAGACAGAAAAAAAATCACAAAATGCTCTTTGGGCTTTATTTCCAACAATTGAAAAACAATTTTAAAGAATAACCTCTCTGGCACTCATGGCTGTTAAAAGGTAAACTGAGGCACATCAAAAATGTCCAGAGTTTATTTGAGCAAACACCAATTTGAACCAGGCAGCACCAAACCAAATGTAGTTCAGAGGCTCCAGCAACAGGAGCCAGGGAGAGGACTTTTATATAGAAGATGCAGAAGCGAAGTGAAGAAATTATTTGATTGACTGTTGCTTGAGTGGTTGTCCTTATTTGGCAAAGCCTCATTGGCTGTTTGTAATTGTTCATAAATTTCATTTTCTGGACTTTGAATGAGTTGACTGGCTTAGGTTTTGGTTTGCTCATGTCAGCTACCACCGCATTAGAGCCACCCCAGCCCAGCGGCCTCCTTGTTCCAATACCTTCACACAGCTCTGTGTGAAGCAAATTGCTTCTAAACTCTCTGAGCCTTAGCTTTCTCTTCTGTAAAATGGTCATTAAAAATGATGAAGTCATTAAGAAGGTTGTTGCCAGATGCCCATAAAAACCTGCCGTTTATACCTTCTCTACCTTCCCGCCTTTCTGGGCTCCTGTATCAGCTTGCTTTATGTTGCTGTATGACTTTGGGCAAGTTACTTGGTATCTCTGAACCTGTTTCCTCTTCCATTGAATGGGTATAATGGCAGGTAGTTTTGAGAATTCTACCAGAGTCTGTGAAGGACTAGGGCAGTGCTACCCCTCGTGGTTTCAGTGGCAGAGCTGATAATGGGGACTCTGAGCTGGGGCTACCTTCTTTCTGGGCCTCAGTTTCCTTATCTGTGAAATTCGAGCTGGAGAGGGCAATCTTCAAGGTCAAGGACAGCTCTGAATCCTGTAATTTTTTTTCCTGCCCTTTTAACCAGCCACAGGGGCCTGGGTGCTTGGGGTGCATTTATGGCTCCTGGCCTCTGGGCCAGGGCCTCCCTTTGGAACCACTACTGCCCGCTCCTGCATCTCCCTGGCTTCTCCTTAGATGCTCTTTCTGCCCTTTCACCACTCAGAGTGCCTCCCAAACCCCTCCCCAGGGCCTTGCTAATGAAGTGAAGTTCATTAAAAGCCAACTGTGAGCAGCTTCACATCTTGCGGAGAGGCTGGGGTTCTCCAGACAGAATAATGGGCTGCTGCGGCCCCCACCCCCAGTGGCCACACAGCCTCCCCCATTGCCTGCCTCCCCCATTGCCCACTCAGAATAAGTAGATGTGGGGTGGATGGGGATGCAGATGGAGGGTTAGTGAGAAGGCTTGCTGGGCACTGACTGGAAGAGTGGGCAGAGGAGCCCCCAGAAAGGGGTTTGGAAGCCACCAGCCCAGGCACAGGGAGGCAAATGTGTTGGCCCTTGTTGCCCCCTGGTGGGCAGATGGGGGAATGCCTGTCAAGAGAGACCCTTTCGCAAGCAGGCGAAGGGGGAGGGAGATTGCAGGACCAGGGTGGCCACCTTCCTGTGCCAGCTCTCTCTTCCCTAGTGTGGTGTGTGTGTGTGTGTGTGTGTGTTCCTGCTGCTGCGGGGCCCAGTCCCTGCCTTCTAGGGTGGAGGGGTTTGGGTTACTTGAGGTGGTGTGGAGGGAAAACAGAAATAGCCTCCAGATGCTCAGGGTGGGAGGAAATATCTCTGGGCCACGCTTGGGGCTGCTCAGGGAAAAGGCGGAACCTTTGTGACTGAGCCATTGGGGGTCCCGGGCAGATACTCACTGGCTGGCGATCCTGGTGCTCATTGGCCTGGCCACCCCGGTCCTATGACCCCTTCTCCCCCTTCGCAGGCTTGCAGAAGGGCCTCTCTTGACAGGCATTCCTCCCTCTGCCCACCAGGGGGCAACAAGGGCCAACACTTCTGCCTTCCCGGACCATTGTCATTTGAAGTCACAGCTCCACATTTTCTAATATAAACCTTCCCCTCTACCCCCACCCTCGCCTCTTCACACATTTGGGGCTTAGGACACAGGAATATGGTGTTCCCACGCTGCTGCCTCTCTTCCAGGGTGCACCCTTGCATCCTGGCCCCCGAGTTAAGCTTAGGACAGGCAGGAACCCTCCCGACAGCAGGCCTCCCCCTCTCTTCTCCTGCCCATGAAGTGCCTGCCCCAGTCACGGGCTCGGTGTGTCCTGGGGTGGCAGCGGCACCTTCTTGGGTCACCCTAGAGGCCTCAGGAGGGTGGGGCGAACCCTAGGGTGTGATCCAGGAAGACCTCCTTTAGCTGTCCTCCTTGGATGTGGAAGAAGGAACAGGCTCTGACAGGGGCCATGTCCACACCCTGGCTTGTGCCTGGCCTGGGGTGGGGGTGGGGGTGCTTATAATGATCTGATATAAATGCTCCCCCAAATGGGCAGACTAGACTCCTGACCACTAGTCCATGGACTGGCAGGGCCTTGGAGGTGACATGGGGAAGGACAGCAGTGGACTGACAGACAACTAGACATACTCCCTGCCAGTGGTTCACATTTCCCTTCTCTTTGCAATAATGCTGAAGATAGAGAGTAGTTAGGTTTTTTATTTGTTTGCTTTTAATGCTCTTGCATTGCAAAATAAAAGATAACACTTTTATGGCATCTTCCGAATTTAAGGGGTAATATGAGGGGTCTATAAAAGCCGGGGGACAACAGTCACAGGCCCCTGCCTGGATAAGGCTGGGCTGGAAGGTTGGAGGGGGCAGTGACAGGGGTGAGAGGCAGAGGCCAGGGACAGATGGAGAGGGCACGTGTTCTGGCTGGGCCCCTGGGAGGACATTCTCACCCACATCCCTTCAGAGCAACAGTGGCCATGCTGATGGGGTCCATGGGCTTGAACCTCCCACTCTGGTGGCTGAGAGCTGTCCCTCCCAGAGAAGAAGCTGAGGATTAGGCTTGAGAAGTGGCCAGAAGCTGGGGACTGGAGTGGGAAGTGACTGAGGCTGCATGGGCCCTGGAAAAGAGTGTAACCAAGAGTAGATGAATGGTTGAAAGAATGAATGAATGACTAAATGAATGGGGGAGGAAGGGAGTAAAGGGCAGAGCAGGAGAGGAGGGATCACAGAACGTGGGGTCTTGCTAACAGCAGGGTGATTGCCTGCAGAGGATCCCCCAGCCAGGCGAGAGGCAACCAGCATCCCTTCCCCTCAAGAGAGGAGCGAGGAGCCTGGGGGGACAGATTGGTGGGGCAGGTCAGTGGGGCTGATGGAGAGGGCTGGGAGCCCTGGGCTAGAGGGTTTGAGTGTCCCTCCCCCCAGCTCTGCCCCATTGGCCATGGCCCTTCAGGTCATTCCAACCCTAGGAGCCTTGGGTTCTTGTCAGGTGGTGGAAAGCAGCAGAGAGCTGCTCCTCACCCATCATTCCTTGCTCCTTTCATCATCCCCGCCTCTTCTGCTGTGGTTGGGCTATTGGGGGCCAGGCCTGACCCACAGCCTGTGCGGGGACCTGCTGCCAGCCTGTGCTGGACAAACCTGGGGTTCCCTGTGCCCTGCACCCTCTGGGGGTATGAGAACAGAGGCAAGGGTGTGGGTGCAGTTTATCCTTGCCTCCCCCCACCCACCCATCTTCCCTAGGCCTGGGATAATGACAGCCTCCATCCCTCCCCCAGCCTCATGGCCTTTCTGTTGGACCCGCTGAGTTCTCATGGCACAAACCGGGCAAGAGCCTGGGAGCTATGCAAGGCACTTGTCTGGAATTCCCAGGACGGTGCTCTTTCCCTCATTCCCCACAGCTGTCTCAGCCTCAGTGCCCCAACAGAAAAGCTGAAGACTCCGTCTCAGCACCTGGAGGAGGGCAGTGGGCACCTGAGCTATTTCCAAGCAGCAATGTCCCAAGGAAAGTGATTGAGGGGTCAGTGGGGGAGGCCGGAAGCCACCACGTGCTGGCTTGGCTGTCTGTGTGTGCACGTATATGTGTGTGCGTGTGTAAGCCTGTGTGCATGTGTGTGCACACATGCTTACCATCTGCATGTCCTCTGTGATCAATGTGGCCTGAGGCTGCCTGTTGGCGGGGGAAGAGACCAGGTACTGTTCTTGCAGCAACATCCTTATTCACGATCAGACGGACCTTAGAGACCGGCTGACTGACCACTGGGACACCATGGCCGATGCAGCCCCCTTAGAGCCAGGGTCTCAGGGTGCAGGGGCTGCTGGGCAGAATGTGTCCTGGCAGAGGAGTAAACAAGTTGGGTGTCCTTTCAGCTTTGGCCTTTGCCAACCCTTAGACATGGCCTCAAGCATGTGGGCTGCTGACTGGGGTCTGGGGTACCTCTTAGTGGCCTATGGAAGGAAAAAGGGGTGCTACCGAGGAGGAGGAAAAGGCAGAGATTGGGTGGGGGGGGGAGTCTAAGTGTAACCCAGGGCTTCCTAGAAAGGGTGGGAGGGGATTGGGCTGTAGTCTTGGCTCTGCAACTTACCAGCTGTGTGACTTTGGGTAAGTCACTCCACCACTCTGAGCCTCACTTTCCTCATGTGTGAAATGGGGAGTGATGATGGAAGAACTCTCCTCGCTGGGCTGCTGCAAGGACAAAATGAGATGCAGTACTAGCCCAGAACCCAGTGAGTACACAGTGAATTCTCTGGTTCCCAGCTCCCAGCTCCCAGCCTTGGAGCAGCAGGGTTCCTACAGAGGGCACCCCTCATCTGAGGCTCAAGCTGGTTCTGTATTCTACCTAAGCAAGTTCAGAGGTAAGACCAGAGCCCCAGGCATCTGCCCCCAGCTAGGCCTCACCATCTTCCCCAGGCCCAGGCCAATAGACCCCACATTTGCCAAGTGCCCACCACATGGGGGCCGCACTGGGGGTGCTCCATGCGTGAAGGTGGACGTCCCCAGCCCATTTTACAGATGAGCCCTGAAGTCCAGGGAAGTTGAGGAGCCAGACCGAGTGACCAAGCTAGGAGGGCCCTGCGGTATCTGACTCCAAAGCCCATAGGGACCCTCACCGCCAGTCACAGGCCTGGCTGCTGGTGGGGACACGGCGGGGGGACTGAAGCTGCACCCCTCTGAGCAGCCTGACAGGGTCTGTTGGGTACGTGCTAGCACACATCCACACAAATAGAGTAAATACTTGCAGCCATTATAGCAATTGATTGCTTCGATCCTGTGAGTTGCTGGGTGAGCCCTGCTTACTCATGCTTTCTAAAAACCAGCCTCTGCTCTCTCCCGGCTTTAATAATTCAGCTCCTAATTGCCTCCAAAAGCAAACCCGAAAATGCCAACTCAGGGCCTTCCTCCCACTCTGGCCTTCCTCTTGTCCTCCCTGCTGGAGTAGGGGGCTCACCCCCTTCCAGACCCACCTGTGACCACTTCTGGGAGGGGCTGGGCCAGAAGCAGCAAGAGAGGGGAGCCTAGAGTAATTGAGTTGCAGGGCTGAGGGAAGTGGAGGCAGGGGCAGGAAAGTCTGGCCGCTCCCCTCAGGAAGCCCGACAGTGCTGAAGAATGGGGGGGAAGGGTGAGGACATGGGGACATCTTGAGGTAACAGGGGAGGTGACCCTGCATGAGCCCCTAGACAAGGCCCCAGGCCAGAAATTGCTGCTTCCATGGGCTCGGGGGCGGAATGGAACCAAGTCAATGCATCTTTACAGCGGGTCCTGGGTGCAGGGTGTCCTGTTCTGGGCTTCCTGGCTGGCGGTGCTCCCTGGCGCCCTCTGGCGACCACCTACCAATGGGAGTTCTCTGGGGCACGGCCAAGATCAGGGGCCACCAGCAGCACCACTTTGAGCTTCACTTCCTTCTTTCTCAAGGCCCAGCCAGGGTGGTCGGGGGTATAGGGAACAGTCTCCTGAGCCCCCCAATGGAGCATCTGCCCAGGGAAGTCCTCATGGCCATATAGGCCGGGCCAGTGGAGGTGGGCACTGTGGCGGCAAGGGGGGAACCAGTGGGTGATGGATGGCCCATCCTGGGCCAGCGGCCACCACTGCGGAGGGACCAGTGGGCCAGGGCACTGCGGCTATGGCTCCCAGTCCCTGTGAGGTCACCGGTCTGGAGCTGGATTCATGGAAACTTCTAGGACCCCTCTGTCCTCCGCCCCAGGCCAGGCCACGAGCATCCAGTTACATTCACTCAACGAATAAGGGAGCCTGTCTGCCAGGTGCTGACCTGGGCCCTGGGACACAGCAGGGACCTGGACAGATCAAGATTTGTCTAACATTGGCAGGCCATGAAATGAGATGGATAAATACATTAAACATTAGAAAGGGCTACAGAAATTACACAGGGCAAGGAAGAGGGGCAGGGGCACCCAGGGAAGAGCTCGGAGGGAACATGACATCTGAATAAAGACCCGAGGGGAACGAGGAGCCACAGGCAACAGCAAGGGCCAGAGCCCAGAGGCGGGTGAGTTGGCATGTCTGGGGCACAGGGAGGTGGCCCTTGTGGAGATGCTCAGAGCTGTCACGGCGTTGGGGCAGAGGGACAAAGCCCTGGGAGCCATGGTGGGGGCCTCAGCTGCTCATGGAAGCGGGGCAGACACAGGGGTTTGAGCAGAGGGGTGCCTGGGGCTGCCTGCCACCTGGGCTGCTAGTGGAGAGGAAGCCTCGGGAGCCAGGAAGGTGGCAGCTGCTGTGGTCACCACGGGCTGGGGCAGGTGGTGAAAAGCAGGGGGCTTCTGGAGGTGTTTCGATAGTAATGCTGAATGCTGATGGGCCAGACTGGGGGGTAAGAGAAAGAGAGAAGTTGAGAGTAAAGGTAAGTGGGGGTCAGGAGGAGCTGAGCTGTGGCAGGATCGGTTTGAGACATCTGAAGACATCCTAGAGGAGTACTGAGCAGACAGTTGGCAGTGGGGATGTGAGAGACAAAACTGCGTGTCATCAGCACCTCAATGAGATTCAAAGCCAGAAGACGACAGAAGTGGTCCAGGGCCCAGTCGGGCATGCACACAGATGATTAAAGTGCTCACACCCTGAGCTTGGCCCCTGACATCTGCAGGTTTCTAGTGTTTATTCTACCCAGAAAAGCACTTATCCACATTCCAGAAAGTGGTCTCATCCTGTTCTAACCATTGGTTGGGATGAGGGTGTCCCATGTTTCATATACATACCTGGATCAACATCCAGATATGGGCCCCTGACCCAGCCAAGCCAGTGAGACCCTGCCCAAACCTTTGACAGTGAGCGGCTCCACATCTGGAGAGGAGAGGCTGTGACATGAAGGCCTGGTGGCTCCTAGAAGCCAAGGTTCCAGCCATGTGGACAAGGCATTTGGGGAGAATGAGGCTGACACACAGAGTGGGACCATGTGAGGAGAGAACAGTTTGAGCCCAGATTTCTGGTCATCCCTGTCCCTTCTTTTCCTGTGGTTTGGGTTAAGGGCCAATAAATCACTCTGCCTCAGCAAGTTCAGTAAAGGGGCCCTGAGACAGCACCTCAGCAGTCCGATGGAGGGGACATGGACAGGGGGCCGGGGAGGCCCAGAGCACAAGGGGTGTCTCATTCTCCTGGGCGCTGGACGGCTGCTGGGAGCCAGGCTCTGGTGGGCATGTGACACACAGCGGTCACTGAAGCTGGGGCCAATCCAGTGCTGCTTGGAGGTTCTGCTCTGAGGCCCCTGTGGGGAGATGTGTACAAGGCCTATTTTGGCTCCTTTGGGTTCGATGCAAGTTTGACAGCTTGTTTCCTCCACTGTCCATCTCAGGTTTGCTCTGTGATTCAGAGGAATGATGAATATACCGGTTAGGTTCATCAGCAACCAATGGGGTGGCCTTGGGCACATGGCTCAGGAGCGGCCCCTCCCCACCGGCTCTTGGGCGGAGCCTTTGTGTGCTCCCGCTTGTCCCTGAGCAGCAGCCCCGCTGCATGCAGCTGTGGGCAGGACCCAGGGGGACTTGCTTCTCTTTGCTGTTCTTTCTTCTTTGCTGCGTGATTACTTCTCACACTCACCAACCATGCAGGACAGCATCTGTTTCTCCACTCTTCTCTAGACCTGGCTCTTACTGCTATTTTTTAGCTTTTGACGTACTGGGTGAAAAAGAGAGCTCAATATTATCTTTGTTTCCCATTTCCTGACTAGTTAAGATATTAAAGTATAGATATTTACATTTTGCTTTCTACTAAATATCCATATTTTGTCTGTTGTTCCGGTTGGCCGTGCTAGTGTTTATTAAGTGGTCTAAGTTCATGGTTAAGAGTGTCAAGGGCTGTGAAGATTGGAGGTCTTACCCTACTTGCAAGCTAACAGCCTGCTCTAGTTCTGTGGCTGCTGCTCAGGGTCCAGGACACACCTGGGCTCGGCAAGCGTCACCTTCACGAGTGTCTACGGCACACCTCCTGGGAGAGGAGGGGTTAGCAAGGCTGAGCTCCCGGGGCACTCGGTATGTGTCAGGACACTCAGTGAAGTGCACATCTGCTTGTAGCTCTCCAGAACAGAATGAAGAAGGCTGACCTCAGCCAGTCAGAAATGATGCAGAATCCCCAGAAGGCAGAAGGCAGGGGCTCACACCGAAGGAGGAAGCCACAGTGCAGAGGTGCTCAGCATGCCACAGCTTCTAGACTCAGGAGCAGGGGGCACAGAGAGCAGGGGGGATGGGGATGTAAGCATCCCTTGGGAGAGGCTGCCCCGCCGCCAGCCTGGGCATGAAGGTGCCCACACCAGACCAGAGCTAATATAGGCACGTAGACCTGAGAAGCACGGCAGTGCCCTGGGTGACCAGCTATGCCCGAGAACCACAGGGCAAGTCCTGGGCACACCCTACGCACCACCCAGCCCACCCACTCCACGAGGACAGATCCCCATGCACGGCACATGCAGACATGGGCACCTGCCCAAGAGCCACAGCGTTTGGGGAAGACCAAAGAGAGACATTAAGCTCAATAAAATGAAGGCATAACAACAAATCAACAGAGTTACTAAGACAAAAGAGAAAGTATAGAATAGAAAACATATGATCAATATCCTCCGAGATCCAAGAGGACATTATATGCATCCAAAAGAACCGACAACCTTAGAAGTGAAAGTACAATTGCTGAAATATAGACAATTTGACTGACAGGTTGAAAAGCAGCATGATTTCCCTAAGAGGCAAATTAATGAGCTTGACTCTGTAGCCTAGAGTTTCCATCAAGTCACATAAACAAAAAGATAAAGAGATGAAAATATAAAGAAGAATTAAGAGCCATGGAAGAGAGTTTCAACTTTCATCTACAATGAATCCCAGAGAGCAGATATTCAGAGACCAAAGGGGAGGAAATTTTCATTAATAGGAAAATTGTGTCATTGTGTTGAACCTTTCCAGCAACGCAGTGCAGGAGTCACACTCAATCCGCAAGAAACCCAGGGAGAAGCGAATGGGGCTTTTCCAGGGCCCCACAGCCAGCAAGAGGGTCTGCTTCCAGTCTACTTGATGCCAGGCTGGGGTCACACTGACTAAGACAAGCTGCATATTCTCTAATTAACCATGAAATGTTAATATGTGTTATGTGAGAGGGGATTCTGTGGTCAAATACCTTTGAGAAGCGCTGGTCAGACGAGGTTTGCTCTGCACATTTTAAAAGAAGGTTGTGGGTAAGAGCCTGCAGGCTTGAGACTCAGTCAGACCTGGGTCCTCAATACTTGTCTTCCTTCTGACCTGGACTTGGAAACACCCAGACTCCTTCTGGGCCTTGAGTCTGGGGTGGGAGCGCCTCTGATGCATTTCTCCCATCATGGTCTTTGCTGCGCCCTATCACAACTGTCTCATTGCCTGTCTCCCTCTCTAGAGTGTAAGCTCCTTGATGCCAGTGCCATGTCTGCCACATTCAGTGCTGTGTCTGCCAGGCACAGAGCAGACACTCAGAGGATATATGTCGACTGAGTAAATGCATGAATGAGTCCAGGCCTCTTCTAACTCTGAATCTTACGTTCCTCCAGATTGAAGGAAGATTCAAAAACCATGTTTCCTCCTCTGGGTCCAGCTAACAGATGCCTCTGGGCCTGACCCCTCCTCTGTGAGGGCCTCACCAGTGCCTGCCCTGGGCCCATCTAGCACTCTGAGAAGGGTGTCTCCAAGGAGCTTCTCAGAGCACGTGCTGGGGGTAGCGTCCCAGTGCTTCCAGAGAGAAGTACTCGTAGCTGGGGCAAGTCCTGAGGCCCTTGTTATTTGCAGTTATGAATGGGGACATTAATAGGGGCATTGTGAGGATTAAATGACATTATGCATGTGCACGACATTATGCAAGTGCGTGCCTAGGAGAGAGTGGCTGGCACATAGAAGCACTCAATAAATGAAGCTGCTAGTAGTAGTAGTAGTAGTAGTAGTAGTAGTAGTAGTAGTAGTACTGTTACCCAGTTCCCTTGCTTTACTGAGCTCAGGGAGAAGTATGGACCAGCTAAGGCCCCCAACCTACGGGAGGCAATGGTGGGATTCAGATCCAGGACTTCCAGCTCCCAGGCCAGGACTCTGCATCTCCCCCTCTGTTTCCATCTCAGATCCCAAGGTTTTGATTCCCAAGTCACTTGCCTGCATCCAGCTGACACAGGGCACCTGAAATAAATGTGCCTCCCTAAGCTGCAGAGGCTCAAATACTGGCAGGCACCAAGCTTCCCAGGTGGAAATTCCCCAAGATACCCTGAGGCCCTCAGCTTGAGTTCAAACAAAGAAATGCTTATGTCCAGACAACTTCACAGATCAGCAGCAAGGATGGGACTTGAGAGCACTTAGTATCAGTGTCATAAAACATGAGGATTGATGACCCCGTGTGACTGGGGCAACTGCCAGGGGAACCAGCAGACTCTGAGTTACCAGCAATACTTCCTGCACAGGGCCCGGGCCTTGATTCAGTAGGTGTTGAAATAACAAACCAGTTAATATGTGCTTGGAGCCCCCCAGCGTACAGAGCACTCCCACATGCATGGATGCCTCTGAGTCTCACGACAACAGCATGAGGAGGCAGGCCGGGGGTGAAGGAATGTTTCTCTCACTTTTGAGATGAGGAAACTGAGGCTGAAGGAGGTGAGAAGAAGTGTAGCTTAGGTCACACAGCCTTGCATCTCTTGACTCTTGTTACCCAGTCCTCTGCCAACATAGAGAGGTGGGAAAGCCAAGTTCAACCAAGAAACATAAATTTACCCAAAGGAACTCACAAACCAACATGGTAGACATTGTGCAAACTCTAAAAGTCAGAAGTGAAGTTGCTGACAGGAGCCACAGCTGGTCTTATCCAGTCCTGTCACTCTGGGGCTAGTTGGTTCCCCTGGACTGAAGCTAAGTGAGGGGAAGAAGAGAACTAAGAAGAGGAGAAGTCCTCCGTGTGAGCGAGGGATTGGGAACCTACCATTGCAGGAGACCAGGGAGCAGGGTGAGGGTCTCTGAGGACAAGAGGTCCTCAAGTGTTCTTCCTTGCAGCTCCTGTTCAATATTACTAGACTCTTGTAAAGCCCTGGGACAATAGATGATGATTTGGATATGCCCTGTGTGGGGATGGATGCATGAAGAGAGAGACCCTCAATTCCTGATCAAGGGAGGATCAATCCAAAGAGAGTGTTCCCATAAGTAGGCAGTGAGGGGTCCACTACCACAGAGATGCCTAGAGACGTATCCACATGGCCAAGTAGCTCAGTCCTCTCATGGCTTCCAAGTATTTCCAAACCATGAGAGCCAGAACTCCCTAATTAAGGAGCATGAAGTTGCTCACCTTCCAGAAACCAATGACCCTGATTATGGCCCATGATTCTTGTGAAGATCAAAGACTTATTCCCAGAAGCCAGTTCCAACACGGAAGACTTCATCACTTTAGTACTTCTTGAGGAATGTTTCTACTAATGAGATATTCTCTTAGTTTTTGTTTAACTCAGAAGGTCTTATTTACCTTTCATTTTTGAAAGACATTTTTGCTGGGTATTGGATTATAGGTTGGCCAGTTTTTTCTCTTGGAGTACTTTGAAAATATGTTATTCCATTGCAGTCTGGTTTCTGTGGTTTTGTCACAAAGTCTACCATCATTTGTATTGTTATTTCCCCAAAATAGAATGTGTTTTTTTTTTTCCTCTGGGTGCTTTTAAGGTTTTCTCTTTGCCTCTAGTTTTCAGCAGTTTGATCTTGATTTTCTGTGGTTTTCTTTATATTTATCCTGTGATTTGCTGAGTTTATTGAATCTGTGGTTTGATATCCTCCATCGGTTTTGGAAAATTTTCTGTCACTATTTCTTCAAATTAAAATCCTGTCCCTTTCTATCTTCTCTTCTTCTGGGACTTCAATTACACATTTGTTAGACTTTTTTTACTTTGTCTCACATCTACCCTAAATTCTTCCCTGTTCTTTTTTTTCCCTTCCATTCATTTTTAATCCATTGACATTTAATGTAATTATTGATATGGTTGGATTTATGTCTGCCATTGTTTTCTATTTGTCTCCTTTTTGTTATTTTTTGTTCTCTGTTCCTCTTTTAGTGCCCTCTTTTGTGTTAAGTAAGATTTTTAGTGCACATTTTAATTCCTCTGTTGATTATAAAAACTGTATTATTTTGAGTTGGTTGCTTAGGGGATCCCTTAGGGATTATAATATGCATTTTAATTTATCACAGTTTACTTCAGAATAATATTAATTTAATTCCAGTAACATATAAAAACTTTCTCCTAATATATTTCCTTTTCCTCTCCCCTCCTATATTCTATTGTTTTCACATATATATAATTTATATATAAGCCAAAAAATAGTAATTATTTCTTTATGCAAATTTATGCATTTTTAAAAAGTTAAGAGTTGAAATAAGAAAAAAATACAATTATACAGTCTTAAATTTATTTACCTAATTGCAATTTCTGCCATCCTACATTTTTCCTGTAGACTTGGATTACTTTCTTTCAGTCTAAAGGTCTTCTTTGAATATTTTTTATAAAATAGGTCTGCTAGCAATGAATTATTTCAGTCTTTATCTGGGAATGTATTTTACCTTAATTTTTGAAGGATAGTTTTGCTGGGTAAAGAATTCTCAGGTGATAAGTGTTTTTTTCTTTTTTCTTTTAGCACTTTGAGTATGTCATTCCCCTGTTTTCCTGCCTCCATCATTTCTGATGAGAAGTCAGCTATTAATCACATTGTTCCCTGTATGTGATGTGTCATATTGCTCTTGCTGCTTTTAAGATTTTCTCTTTCACTTTGTACTTCAGCTGTTTGACTGTGGTATGTATAGGTGTGGATGTCTTCATGTTTATCATATTTGGGATTCTTTGGGATTCTTGAATCTATAAATTTATGTTTTTCATAAAATTTGGGGATTTGGGACCATTATTTCTTCAGATATTTTCTCTGTTCCTTTCCCTCTCTCCTATACTTCTAGGACTCTTGTCACATATACATGGGTGTATATGGTAGGAAACTTACTCTCTGTCTTAAGGCCTCCAACCCCAAAACAGCACTCATTACTTCCACTAGCAAGAACTTCGCCATTCCTAATTGCCAGGGAGTCCAAGAAATGCTGTTGCCACCTAGCAACCACGTGCCTGGTTGAGACCTTTTTTACCAAAGAAGAAAGGGAGAATGAATTTTGGTGGAGAGATAGCAATCTCCACTATAATGGTGGTTTCATTCCTCTTGCCAGCAACTAATTTGGGCATGACATGTGAAGCAATCCCATCCAAGGAAACATGAGGGATTTTTCATGAGAGGCTTAATGGGACAGTCTTCCTCACTATAAGAAAAAGACATAGGAAGAGATGGTCCTTTTTTAATTCCTAGGACATTGTCATGTTGGGATGTGATGGCTGGAACTAGGCATCTATCTTGTGATCATGAGAGAAGCTGTGGATAAGGTCGATGCTCTGAGACTGGCAGTGTACAAGAGCCTGGGTCCTTAACGATACTGCTGGGTCTGAGTTGACTGCTCCTGAAGCCACCCTCCTGCTAGACTTTCTGTGTGTAACGTGGTCCATTTCCTTCAGAAGTATTGTTGAAGCTAAAGGAATGGAGGTCTTCTGTTATTTGTTGCTATAAACCTCCCCCATTTCATCTAAAGTTGAATCAGGACAGAGAATGTGTGGATGGGTTCTGTGTGGCCCCCAGGGGGCTATTGAATTGGAGGGCTTGGGCAATACCATGAGATAAAGAGAACTGGAATCCCTCGGTGTCACTTCCTACGTGGTTCTGGCTCTCAGAAAGTGGGCTCCTCCAGGAACAAGGTCCCTTATCATGTCTTGGATGCTTTCTTTCATTAGCTTGTCAAATTGCCATAGCTCAGTGTGTGACAAGTAGGTAAATGTCACCAAGTGACCCCATTTTACAAGAAGGAAAGGAAGACTCAGAGAAGTGGGGTGACTTGGCCAACTCTGCCAACAGGTTAGGGTTAGAACTAGGGACTCAGCCCTAGTTCTCCAGGACTCCCAGTCCAGTGCTCTTGCTAGTGACACCATGACAGCCTCTGCCAAAATAATTGGGGAAAAGGCATCACTTAACATGCTATTAATTATTTCATAAATACTTTTATGAGGTAGGTAATACCTTTATCTTCGGAAGCTTACAATCTAATGGGAGAACACAAATGAATAAATGAACACACAAGTAAATATCTAAGTTCGCATTGTGATAATTGCAAAGAGGGAAAGGAATGGGACCATGGTAGAGACTAACAAGGAGTAGGACGTCAGGGAAGACCCCTCTGCAGAAGTAACATTAGCTGAGACCCAAAGGAAGAGCAGGCATTAGTTAGCCAGGTGAAAAGGAAGAGTAGGGGGCCGGCCGAGTGGCGCAATGGTTAAGAGCTGGCTTGGGACGCCAGAGGGCCCCGGTTCAGATCCCACAGATGAGGGCCAGTGACACTGCCCTCTACAGCTAAGATGCTGAACAACAGCTCAACCTGGAGCTGGGCTG